>NC_092725.1:20089333-20225241 GCF_047496885.1 Scyliorhinus torazame | reverse complement strand
CATCCTCCCCTCCTCACCCCATTCTCCCTCCTCCTCCCATCCTCCCCTCCCCATCCTCCCCTCCTCACCCCCTTCTCTCCCCCCCGCCCCTCCCCTCCTCTCCCCATCCTCACCTCCTCACCCCCATCCCCCCTCCCCTCCTCACCCCCCATCCTCCACCCACCCCCCCCGCCCCTCCCCCTCCTCACCCCATCCTCACCTCCTCACCCCCATCTCCCCCTCCACACCCCATCCACCCCTCCTCACCCCCATCTCCCCCTCCTCACCCCCATCCTCCCTCTCCTCTCCCCATCCTCCCTCCTCACACCAATCCTCCCATCCTCACCCCCATCCTCCCTCCTCACCCCCATCCTCCCCGTCCTCACCTCCATCCTCCCCTCCTCACCCCCATTCTCACCCCCATACTCACCCCCATCCTCCCCTCCTCACCCCCATCCACCCCCTCCACCACCCCCCCATCCTCCCCTCCTCACCTCCATCCTCCCCTCCTCACCCCCATTCTCACCCCCATTCTCACCCCCATCCTCCCGTCCTCACCCCCATCCTCCCGTCCTCACCCCCATCCTCCCCTCCTCACCCCCATCCTCCCCTCCTCACCACCAACCTCCCCCACCTCACCCCCATTCTCACCCCCATTCTCACCCCCATCCTCCCGTCCTCACCCCCATCCTCCCCTCCTCACCCCCCATCCTCCCGTCCTCACCCCTATCCTCCTCTCCTCACCCCCATCCTCCCCTCCCTCACCCCCCATCCTCCCGTCCTCACCTCCATCCTCCCCTCCTCACCCCCATTCTCACCTCCTCACCCCCATTCTCACCCCCATCCTCCCATCCTCATTCCCTCCTCACCCCTATCCTCCCGTCCTCACCCCCATCCTCCCCTCCTCACCCCCATCCTCCCGTCCTCACCCCCATCCTCCCCTCCTCTCCCCATCCTCACCCCCATCCTCCCGTCCGCACCCCCATCCTCCCCTCCTCACCCCCATCCTCCCGTCCTCACCCCCATCCTCCCCTCCTCTCCCCATCCTCCCCTCCTCACCCCCATTCTCCCCTCCTCACCCCCATTCTCACCCCCCACCCTCCCCTCCTCTCCCCATACTCCCCTCCTCACCCCCCATTCTCCCCTCCTCTGCCCCATCCCCACTCCTCAACCCCATCCTCCCCTCCTCTCCCCCATCCTCCCCTCCTCACCCCCATCCTCCCGTCCTCACCCCATCCTCCCCTCCTCTCCCCCATCCCCACTCCTCAACCCCATCCTCCCCTCCTCTCCTCTCCCCATCCTCCCCTCCTCTCCTCTCCCCCATCCTCCTCTCCTCTCCCCCATCCTCCCCTCATCTCCCCCATCCTCCCCTCCTCAACCCCACCCTCCCCTCCTCACCCCCATCCTCCCCTCCTCCCCCATCCCCACTCCTCAACCCCATCCTCCCCTCCTCTCCGCTCCCCATCCTCCCCTCCTCTCCTCTCCCCATCCTCCCCTCCTCTCCTCTCCCCATCCTCCCCTCCTCTCCTCTCCCCATCCTCCCCTCCTCTCCTCTCCCACACCCTCCCCTCCTCTCCCCCATCCTCCCCTCCTCACCCCCACCCTCCCCTCCTCACCCCCACCCTCCCCTCCTCACCTCCATCCTCACCTCCTACCTCCCCACCTCTCCCCCATCATCCCCTGCTCACCCCCATCCTCCACTCCTCACCTCCATCCTCCACTCCTCACCTCCATCCTCCCCTCCTCACCTCCATCCTCCCCTCCTCACCCCCATCCTCCCCTCCTCACCCCCATCCTCCCCTCCTCACCCCCATCCTCCCCTCCTCACCCCCATCCTCCCCTCCTCACCCCCAACCTCCCCTCCTCACCCCCATCCTCCCCTCCTCACCCCCATCCTCCCCTCCTCACCCCCATCCTCCCCTCCTCACGCCCATCCTCCCCTCCTCACCCCCATCCTCCCCTCCTCAACCCCATCCTCCCCTCCTCACCCCCATCCTCCCCTCCTCACCCCCATCCTCCCCTCCTCACCCCCATCCTCCCCTCCTCTCCCCATCCTCCCCTCCTCACCCCCATTCTCACCCCCGCCCTCCCCTCTCTCCATCCTCACCTCCTCTCCCCTCCTCACCCCCATCCTCCCGTCCTCACCCCCATCCTCCCGTCCTCACCCCCATCCTCCCCTCCTCACCCCCATCCTCCCCTCCTCACCCCCATCCTCCCCTCCTCACCCCCATCCTCCCGTCCTCACCCCCATCCTCCCGTCCTCACCCCCATCCTCCCCTCCTCACCCCATCCTCCCCTCCTGTAGAAGCCAAGTATTTCAAATACAACTAGTATAGGTAAAAGATAGCTGTTTAAGCATAAATGTTGAGCCCCAGTTTTTAATACCCATTGATACAGCATAATTCACTTTTACTGAAGTCCGTTGTTCTGGCAAATGCATATTTTCAAAAACAGTGTGACATTAAAAAAAAGCACAGTTGCAAGATAATTTGACACTGTCTTGTGCTAATTGTCAAGGACAGGGACTGAATACACAGCAACATTGTTCACAATGCAGATAACAGCTAGGTCAGAAAAGCTGATGTTGCACATTGAAGATGGACGGCTTGCCATCAAATCAAATGTGTTTGAGTCTAACCCAAACCAATTCGGATTATATTGGGGTGTAATTAGATGACTTAAGACAGATATGAAAGTGTATAACTGAAAAGTTTCTCCCGGCCATTTTAGCTTAAGTTTTGTCTTTCTGTTAGTTTAGTCAGTTTTTGCCTTTGATTCTAGTCTCCATTTTAGTTTATGTCTTTTGGGCGTTCTGTCAGTTTAACAGTCTGTGTCAGTGATGTTAGTCCACTTTTGACTTTGAGTTTGAGTTTAGCTGAAGATTAGCTTTCTCTCTCTCTTCAATATTCATTGCCAGACTTTGACCTTTAAAAAGTTACTTTCGAGCTGTCTGCCTAAGGGAGGGGAGGGAGAAGGGCATGACTGTGTGAAAATAATAGAGGAAATGGAAGAAGTACGCTTAGTAGAAGAAGAGCCACTACCGAACCCAGATTTAATCCTATTCACTGATGGTTCCTCTTTTATTGACAAGGGTATCAGAAAAGCTGGGTGGGCAGTCACAAGCCCATACGAAGTATTAGCTGAAGGAAGCTTGCCCCCAGGTACATCAGCTCAGCAGGCCGAATTAAAGGCACTAACAGAAGCATGTCATGTGGCAAAAGATAAAACTGCTAACATCTATACTGACTCCAGATATGGTTTTGGAGTAGCACATGATTTTGGCCACCTGTGGAGAAAAAGAGGATTTTTCACAACGGCAGGTACACCTATCCGAAATGGAAAGGAAGTACGAGATCTTCTAGAAGCTATGACCTTGCCAAAAGAAGTATCATTTCTAAAATGTAAAGCCCATACTCATGGAGACTCTATGGAAGCAAGAGGAAATGCTCTTGCGGACCAAGCAGCAAGGGAAGCTGCCTCCCTTTGTGCCTCTCAGTGGCATCAGGAATCCAGTCACATTTACAAATTGGGAGTAACCACCTTATTACATGATTTACGTGAAATGCAGAATGATTGTACAAAGGAAGAAAAATGGACATGGTTAGAATCAGGGGCGAAATTCTCCCCCAACGGCGGGATGCCCGCCGACTGGCGCCAAAGCCGGCGCAAAATCAGACGGGCATCGCGCCGGCAAAAAGGTGCGGAAGTCTCCGCATCTTTGGCGGCCTAGCCCCAACATTGAGGGGCTAGGCCGACGCCGGAGGGATTTCCGCCCCGCCAGCTGGCGGAAATGGCGTTTGTTGCCCCGCCAGCTGGCGCGGAAATGCGGCGCATGCGCGGGAGCGTCAGCGGCCGCCGAAAGTTTCCCGCGCATGCGCAGTGGGGAGAGTCTCTTCCGCCTCCGCCATGGTGGAGGCCGTAGCGGAGGCGGAAGGGAAAGAGTGCCCCCACGGCACAGGCCCGCCCGCGGATCGGTGGGCCCCGATCGCGGGCCAGGCCACCGTGGGGGCACCCCCCCGGGGTCAGATCGCCCCGCGCCCCCCCCCCAGGACCCCGGAACCCGCCCACGCCGCCTGGTCCCGCCGGTAAATACCAGGTTTGATTTACGTCGGCGGGACAGGCAATTCCTGGGCGGGACTTCGGCCCATCCGGGCCGGAGAATCCAGCGGGGGGTCCCGCCAACCGGCGCGGCTGGATTCCCGCCCCCGCCCAATCTCCGGGAGGGGAGACTTCGGCGGGGGCGGGGGCGGGATTCACGACGGCCAACGGCCATTCTCCGACCCGGCGGGGGGTCGGAGAATGACGCCCCAGGTATTCAACCAGGTGATGATGATGACATTTGGAGAGAAGTTCAAACTTGTAAACCAGTTGCACCACAATCGCTAATGCCTTTTTTAGCTCAACAAATTCATTCATGGGGACACCTATCACCTCAACAAATGATGGATCGATTCCATAGAAGTTGGTGTGGTAAAGGATTCAAAAAACATGCACAATTGGTAGCAAACCGCTGTGTAACCTGTCAAAAGAATAACTTGGGACCCATAACATCAATGCCTCAATTAAGAGCTCCTGCTCCTGCAGGTCCATTCCAGGATATACAGGTAGATTACATCAGCCTTCCTAAATGTCAAAAGTACAATGACGTCCTTGTAATAGTGGATAAATTCTCCAGATGGGTGGAAGCTGCTCCAGCTAGAAGAGGGACAGCTGCCCATACAGCCAAAGTGCTATGCAAAGACTTTATCCCCAGATGGGGAGTTCCAGCTAGCATTGACTCAGACAATGGATCCCACTTCACAGGTGCTGTTTGTAAGGAAGTCTGTAAACTACTAAACATTAACTGGAATTTACACTGTCCTTATCACCCACAATCATCGGGACAAGTGGAACGTATGAATCGAACTTTGAAAGAAAGACTGTCTAAATATAGCCAGGAAGGCATGAACTGGGTCCAAGCTTTGCCAATAGTGTTATGCAGTATTAGAGCTACACCAAACAGAACAACAGGCCTGAGTCCATTTGAAATCATAACAAGCAGACCAATGTCTCTGCCAGGAACTATTGACTTGCGGAAAGCAGACTGTCATTTAATGAGTGATGCTTTGCTGATTTATTGTCAAGATCTAACAAATGCAGTTAGCTCTGCTTCTCAACAGGTGTTAGCTGCGTGGGGAGATCCTCCAGAAGGTGGGCACGAACTGGTGCCCGGTGAAGAAGTGTACATCAAAAAGCTGCAAAAGGAACCCTTAGGATCGAAGTGAGAAGGTCCTTTTGTAATCCTTCTCACCACCTAATCCGCTGTGAAGTTAAAAGGAAAGAAAAGTTGGATTCACGCATCACACGTGAAGCGCGCATACAAGTAAAATGTTTACCGCAATTTTAATTTTCAGTTATTTGATTGGCTTTGTGAACGTTGTATCAGAACTGAATAAGAACACATTCCTTTACACATCTACGATATATGCTAAAAACTTTAATATTTCTAATTGTTGGGTATGCATTGCAACCCCAACTAACTCAGGGGAGGGTATTCCCTTTCTAACTATTTCCTTTAATGCTTCAGAAACGGCAGAATGATACATCTATCAAAGCGTCCCTCACTCTGTGGTGATCCGTTCTGGAGCATATTCATGTGAAAAAGGGAGGTTCCAGGTTCGCATCCAAAAATATATTAAACTATGGAAATCTGCAGGTTATCCACTAAATACCTTTTTAGGATGGCACCAACTTAAATATAACCCTAACCAAAAACCTCAACATCTCAACCTCCCAACTAATGGTAAACAAAACGGATCAATTTGCTTCATGAGTAAGAACCCTAAAGGGATACAAATGGGTAATAGTATTTGTACTAATTATGTAGATGTTAACACAGCTTATAAATGTACAAACGATCTCTTACAAAGAGTTCTGCGGTCCTCAAAGATAACAGGCATACCTAATCTCAAAAATAATAAAACATTCGAAGACCGATGGTTCTTAGAAAATATTTACTTATATTCTGCTTATAATGGAACTTATTTTATTTGTGGTAATAAAGCATATCCTTGGCTCCCAACATCCTGGTCAGGATCTTGCTATTTAGGATACATTGTACCGGCTATTCGTCATGTGATTAATCTTCCTCATGCTTCAGAAGCAGTTGCTCGAAGGAACAAACGTTCCATTTTCTTAAAAGATGCAATTTTTGATAGAATGATTCCATTCTATCAGGAAATGAGGATGGAGAATAAATTGAATAAAATAACAACCATCATACAAAACGTAGCCGATTACACCGCCACTGCCCTAGATAAAATTTCTGACGAAATGCGAGCAATTCGAACCGTGGTATTACAAAATCGAATGGCACTTGACTATGTGCTAGCTGAAAAAGGTGGCACCTGTGCCCTGATTGGTGCAAAGTGTTGCACTTTCATTCCCGATAACTCGAAAGAAGTTAAAGATTTGGCATTACATATCCAAAACGAAATCAAAAAACTTGATCCACCCCAATTTATCTCTCTCTGGGATAAAATTTGTGGGTGGCTTGGACCCACTGGAATGTCCACAATAAGAATAATCTCATTCTCCTGTGTAGCTGTATTTATCATTTACATAACATACCAATGTGCTAAGTGCATAAAAAACCTATTCGCTAAACGCAGGGGACCAACTATCAGAATGATTCAAACTAACCCAACGGTACCCGCAATTGATGAACTTGAGCTGAAATACTATTATTGAAATATTACTGATCAATCAACTATTTGACTATTATTAACATATTGTATAATTTATTAATACTGAATCAGTAGGATCAAATTTGATTAATTCATTAATTATAATAATTATTTTGACTGTATTATTAACATTGTATAATTTATTAATACTGAATCAGTAGGGTCAAATTTGATTAATCTATTAATTATAATAATTATTTTGAAATGCCTGTTGCAATGTTAATTCCATTTTATTGTTTAAAACTGCAATGATTCTTTGCGCTTTTACCTATCCTATCGCATTAATGATGTATTTTAATCTTTCCTGATATATCTCAATTTTTCGATTTATCAAAGGGCCGACTGTAGAAGCCAAGTATTTCAAATACAACTAGTATAGGTAAAAGATAGCTGTTTAAGCATAAATGTTGAGCCCCAGTTTTTAATACCCATTTATACAGCATAATTCACTTTTACTGAAGTCCATTGTTCTGGCAAATGCATATTTTCAAAAACAGTGTGACATTAAAAAAAAGCACAGTTGCAAGATAATTTGACACTGTCTTGTGCTAATTGTCAAGGACAGGGACTGGATACACAGCACCATTGTTCACAATGCAGATAACAGCTGGGTCAGAAAAGCTGATGTTGCAGATTGAAGATGGACGGCTTGCCATCAAATCAAATGTGTTTGAGTCTAACCCAAACCAATTAGGATTATATTGGGGTGTAATTAGATGACTTAAGACAGATATGAAAGTGTATAACTGAAAAGTTTCTCCCGGCCATTTTAGCTTAAGTTTTGTCTTTCTGTTAGTTTAGTCAGTTTTTGCCTTTGATTCTAGTCTCCATTTTAGTTTATGTCTTTTGGGGGTTGTCAGTTTAACAGTCTGTGTCAGTGATGTTAGTCCACTTTTGACTTTGAGTTTGAGTTTAGCTGAAGATTAGCTTTCTCTCTCTTTTCATGTTTCATTGCCAGACTTTGACCTTTAAAAAGTTACTTTCGAGCTGTCTGCCTAAGCAAAGAAAGATAATGGGCGTCATTCTCCGACCCCCGCCGCCGGGTCGGAGAATGGCCGTTGGCCGCCGTGAATCCCGCCCCCGCCCCCGCCGAAGTCTCCGCTCCCGGAGATTGGGCGGGGGCGGGAATCCAGCCGCGCCGGTTGGCGGGACCCCCCGCTGGATTCTCCGGCCCGGATGGGCCGAAGTCCCGCCCAGAAACTGCCTGTCCCGCCGACGTAAATCAAACCTGGTATTTACCGGCGGGACCAGGCGGCGTGGGCGGGCTCCGGGGTCCTGGGGGGGGGCGCGGGGCGATCTGACCCCGGGGGGTGCCCCCACGGTGGCCTGGCCCGCGATCGGGGCCCACCGATCCGCGGGCGGGCCTGTGCCGTGGGGGCACTCTTTCCCTTCCGCCTCCGCTACGGCCTCCACCATGGCGGAGGCGGAAGAGACTCTCCCCACTGCGCATGCGCGGGAAACTGTTGGTGGCCGCTGACGCTCCCGCGCATGCGCGGGGAAACTGACAGCGGCCGCTGACGCTCCCGCGCATGCGCGGGGAAACTGACAGCGGCCGCTGACGCTCCCGCGCATGCGCCGCATTTCCGCGCCAGCTGGCGGGGCAACAAACGCCATTTCCGCCAGCTGGCGGGGCGGAAATCCCTCCGGCGTCGGCCTAGCCCCTCAATGTTGGGGCTAGGCCGCCAAAGATGCGGAGACTTCCGCACCTTTTTGCCGGCGCGATGCCCGTCTGATTTGCGCCGGCTTTGGCGCCAGTCGGCGGGCATCCCGCCGTTGGGGGAGAATTTCGCCCCATGTCTGTAATTCTCTGAAAGCTTCGAATTGTCTACGAATTGCCTTTTAAATGACTTTCAAATTGTAATCAAGCGACTACAAATAAAACAATTCTTTTTGGCACCTGAGGAGTTTATATTGCAAATTTCTGCTGAGTTCCAGTATTCGCAAAGTGCTACTGATAACCGAATAGCAGAGATTATATAAATTCCTTCAACTTTACACAGTCGAATAATACAAGGAATCAAACAACTTAACACAGTCTACAAATAGTACAAATCTTACAACTTGTCGTATTGCGCCAGGACTTGATTCATCAACTAAGCTTCCCCCAAACCTGGCGTAGTTCGACAGGTTAAGATCCAATTCAAAGATTCCTTCACCTCCTCACCCCATCCTCCCCTCCTCACCCCCATTCTCACCCCCTCACCCTCATTTTCACCCCCACCCTCCCCTCCTCACCGCCACCCTCCCCTCCTCTCCCCCATCCTCCCCTCCTCACCCATCCTCCCCTCCCCTCCTCTCCCCATCCTCCCCTCCTCACCCCCATTCTCACCCCCACCCTCCCCTCCTCTCCCCATCCTCCCCTCCTCACCTCCATCATCCCCTCCTCTCCTCTCCCCATCCTCCCCTCCTCACCCCCATTCTCCCCTCCTCACTCCCATCCTCGCCTCCTCTCCCCCATCCTCCCCTCCTCACCCCCATCCTCCTGTCCTCACCCCCATCCTCCTGTCCTCACCCCCATCCTCCCGTCCTCACCCCCATCCTCCCGTCCTCACCCCCATCCTCCCGTCCTCACCCCCATCCTCCCGTCCTCACCCCCATGCTCCCCTCCTCACCCCCATCCTCCCCTCCTCTCCCCCATCCTCCACTCCTCAACCCCATCCTCCCCTCCTCTCCTCTCCCCATCCTCCCCTCCTCTCCTCTCCCCATCCTCCCCTCCTCTCCTCTCCCCCATACTCCCCTCCTCTCCCCCATCCTCCCCTCCTCACCCCCATCCTCCCCTCCTCACCCCCATCCTCCCCTCCTCACCTCCATCCTCACCTCCTACCTCCCCACCTCTCCCCCATCATCCCCTGCTCACCCCCATCCTCCACTCCTCACCTCCATCCTCCCCTCCTCACCTCCATCCTCCCCTCCTCACCCCCATCCTCCCCTCCTCACCCCCATCCTACCCTCCTCACCCCCATCCTCCCCTCCTCACCCCCATCCTCCCCTCCTCACCCCCATCCTCCCCTCCTCACCCCCATCCTCCCCTCCTCACCCCCATCCTCCCCTCCTCACCCCCATCATCCCCTCCTCTCCCCATCCTCCCCTCCTCTCCCCATCCTCCCCTCCTCACCCCCATTCTCACCCCCATTCTCACCCCCGCCCTCCCCTCTCTCCATCCTCACCTCCTCTCCCCTCCTCACCCCATCCTCCCGTCCTCACCCCCATCCTCCCGTCCTCACCCCCATCCTCCCCTCCTCACCCCCATCCTCCCCTCCTCACCCCATCCTCCCCTCCTGTAGAAGCCAAGTATTTCAAATACAACTAGTATAGGTAAAAGATAGCTGTTTAAGCATAAATGTTGAGCCCCACTTTTAATACCCATTTATACAGCATCATTCACTTTTACTGAGGTCCGTTGTTCTGGCAAATGCATATTTTCAAAAACAGTGTGACATTAAAAAAAAGCACAGTTGCAAGATAATTTGACACTGTCTTGTGCTAATTGTCAAGGACAGGGACTGAATACACAGCAACATGAAGGCACCATTGTTCACAATGCAGATAACAGCTAGGTCAGAAAAGCTGATGTTGCACATTGAAGATGGACGGCTTGCCATCAAATCAAATGTGTTTGAGTCTAACCCAAACCAATTAGGATTATATTGGGGTGTGATTAGATGACTTAAGACAGATATGAAAGTGTATAACTGAAAAGTTTCTCCCGGCCATTTTAGCTTAAGTTTTGTCTTTTCTGTTAGTTTAGTCAGTTTTGGCCTTTGATTCTAGTCTCCATTTTAGTTTATGTCTTTTAGGGGTTGTCAGTCTAACAGTCTGTGTCAGTGATGTTAGTCCACTTTTGACTTTGAGTTTGAGTTTAGCTGAAGATTAGCTTTCTCTCTCTCTTCATGTTTCATTGCCAGACTTTGACCTTTAAAAAGTTACTTTCGAGCTGTCTGCCTAAGGGAGGGGAGGGAGAAGGGCATGACTGTGTGAAAATAATAGAGGAAATGGAAGAAGTACGCTTAGTAGAAGAAGAGCCACTACAGAACCCAGATTTAATCCTATTCACTGATGGTTCCTCTTTTATTGACAAGGGTATCAGAAAAGCTGGGTGGGCAGTCACAAGCCCATGCGAAGTATTAGCTGAAGGAAGCTTGCCCCCAGGTACATCAGCTCAGCAGGCCGAATTAAAGGCACTAACAGAAGCATGTCATGTGGCAAAAGATAAAACTGCTAACATCTATACTGACTCCAGATATGGTTTTGGAGTAGCACATGATTTTGGCCATCTGTGGAGAAAAAGAGGATTTTTCACAACGGCAGGTACACCTATCCGAAATGGACAGGAAGTACAAAATCTTCTAGAAGCTATGGTTTTACCAAAAGAAGTATCATTTCTAAAATGCAAAGCCCATACTCATGGAGACTCTATGGAAGCAAGAGGAAATGCTCTTGCGGACCAAGCAGCAAGGGAAGCTGCCTCCCTTTGTGCCTCTCAGTGGCATCAGGAATCCAGTCACATTTACAAATTGGGAGTAACCACCTTATTACATGATTTACGTGAAATGCAGAATGATTGTACAAAGGAAGAAAAATGGACATGGTTAGAATCAGGTATTCGACCAGGTGATGATGATGACATTTGGAGAGAAGTTCAAACTTGTAAACCAGTTGCACCACAATCGCTAATGCCTTTTTTAGCTCAACAAATTCATTCATGGGGACACCTATCACCTCAACAAATGATGGATCGATTCCATAGAAGTTGGTGTGGTAAAGGATTCAAAAAACATGCACAATTGGTAGCAAACCGCTGTGTAACCTGTCAAAAGAATAACTTGGGACCCATAACATCAATGCCTCAATTAAGAGCTCCTGCTCCTGCAGGTCCATTCCAGGATATACAGGTCGATTACATCAGCCTTCCTAAATGTCAAAAGTACAATGACGTCCTTGTAATAGTGGATAAATTCTCCAGATGGGTGGAAGCTGCTCCAGCTAGAAGAGGGACAGCTGCCCATACAGCCAAAGTGCTGTGCAAAGACTTTATCCCCAGATGGGGAGTTCCAGCTAGCATTGACTCAGACAATGGATCCCACTTCACAGGTGCTGTTTGTAAGGAAGTCTGTAAACTACTAAACATTAACTGGAATTTACACTGTCCTTATCATCCACAATCATCGGGACAAGTGGAACGTATGAATCGAACTTTGAAAGAAAGACTGTCTAAATATAGCCAGGAAGGCATGAACTGGGTCCAAGCTTTGCCAATAGTGTTATGCAGTATTAGAGCTACACCAAACAGAACAACAGGCCTGAGTCCTTTTGAAATCATAACAAGCAGACCAATGTCTCTGCCAGGAACTATTGACTTGCAGAAAGCAGACTGTCATTTAATGAGTGATGCTTTGTTGTCTTACTGTCAAGATCTAACAAATGCAGTTAGCTCTGCTTCTCAACAGGTGTTAGCTGCGTGGGGAGATCCTCCAGAAGGTGGGCACGAACTGGTGCCCGGTGAAGAAGTGTACGTTAAAAAGCTGCAAAAGGAACCCTTAGGATCGAAGTGAGAAGGTCCTTTTGTAATCCTTCTCACCACCTAATCCGCTGTGAAGTTAAAAGGAAAGAAAAGTTGGATTCACGCATCACACGTGAAGCGCGCATACAAGTAAAATGTTTACCGCAATTTTAATTTTCAGTTATTTGATTGGCCTTGTAAATGTTGTATCAGAACTGAATAAGAACACATTCCTTTACACATCTACGATATATGCTAAAAACTTTAATATTTCTAATTGTTGGGTATGCATTGCAACCCCAACTAACTCAGGGGAGGGTATTCCCTTTCTAACTATTCCCTTTAATGCTTCAGAAACGGCAGAATGGTACATCTATCAAAGTGTCCCTCACTCTGTGGTGATCCGTTCTGGAGCATATTCATGTGAAAAAGGGAGGTTCCAGGTTCGCATCCAAAAATATATTAAACTATGGAAATCTGCAGGTTATCCACTAAATACCTTTTTAGGATGGCACCAACTTAAATATAACCCTAACCAAAAACCTCAACATCTCAACCTCCCAACTAATGGTAAACAAAACGGATCAATTTGCTTCATGAGTAAGAACCCTAAAGGGATACAAATGGGTAATAGTATTTGTACTAATTATGTAGATGTTAACACAGCTTATAAATGTACAAACGATCTCTTACAAAGAGTTCTGCGGTCCTCAAAGATAACAGGCATACCTAATCTCAAAAATAATAAAACATTCGAAGACCGATGGTTCTTAGAAAATATTTACTTATATTCTGCTTATAATGGAACTTATTTTATTTGTGGTAATAAAGCATATCCTTGGCTCCCAACATCCTGGTCAGGATCTTGCTATTTAGGATACATTGTACCGGCTATTCGTCATGTGATTAATCTTCCTCATGCTTCAGAAGCAGTTGCTCGAAGGAACAAACGTTCCATTTTCTTAAAAGATGCAATTTTTGATAGAATGATTCCATTCTATCAGGAAATGAGGATGGAGAATAAATTGAATAAAATAACAACCATCATACAAAACGTAGCCGATTACACCGCCACTGCCCTAGATAAAATTTCTGACGAAATGCGATCAATTCGAACCGTGGTATTACAAAATCGAATGGCACTTGACTATGTGCTAGCTGAAAAAGGTGGCACCTGCGCCCTGATTGGTGCAGAGTGTTGCACTTTCATTCCCGATAACTCGAAAGAAGTTAAAGATTTGGCATTACATATCCAAAACGAAATCAAAAAACTTGATCCACCCCAATTTATCTCTCTCTGGGATAAAATTTGCGGGTGGCTGGGACACACTGGAATGTCCACAATAAGAATAATCCCATTCTCCTGTGTAGCTGTATTCACCATTTACATAACATACCAATGTGCTAAGTGCATCGAAGAACTAATCGCTAAACGCAGGGGACCAACTATCAGAGTGATTCAAACTAACCCAACGGTACCCGTAATTGATGAACTTGAGCTGAAATACTATTATTGAAATATTACTGATCAATCAACTATTTGACTATTATTAACATATTGTATAATTTATTAATACTGAATCAGTAGGATCAAATTTGATTAATTCATTAATTATAATAATTATTTTGACTGTATTATTAACATTGTATAATTTATTAATACTGAATCAGTAGGGTCAAATTTGATTAATCTATTAATTATAATAATTATTTTGAAATGCCTGTTGCAATGTTAATTCCATTTTATTGTTTAAAACTGCAATGATTCTTTGCGCTTTTACCTATCCTATCGCATTAATGATGTATTTTAATCTTTCCTGATATATCTCAATTTTTCGATTTATCAAAGGGCCGACTGTAGAAGCCAAGTATTTCAAATACAACTAGTATAGGTAAAAGATAGCTGTTTAAGCATAAATGTTGAGCCCCAGTTTTTAATACCCATTTATACAGCATAATTCACTTTTACTGAAGTCCATTGTTCTGGCAAATGCATATTTTCAAAAACAGTGTGACATTAAAAAAAAGCACAGTTGCAAGATAATTTGACACTGTCTTGTGCTAATTGTCAAGGACAGGGACTGAATACACAGCAACATTGTTCACAATGCAGATAACAGCTGGGTCAGAAAAGCTGATGTTGCAGATTGAAGATGGACGGCTTGCCATCAAATCAAATGTGTTTGAGTCTAACCCAAACCAATTAGGATTATATTGGGGTGTAATTAGATGACTTAAGACAGATATGAAAGTGTATAACTGAAAAGTTTCTCCCGGCCATTTTAGCTTAAGTTTTGTCTTTCTGTTAGTTTAGTCAGTTTTTGCCTTTGATTCTAGTCTCCATTTTAGTTTATGTCTTTTGGGGGTTGTCAGTTTAACAGTCTGTGTCAGTGATGTTAGTCCACTTTTGACTTTGAGTTTGAGTTTAGCTGAAGATTAGCTTTCTCTCTCTCTTCATGTTTCATTGCCAGACTTTGACCTTTAAAAGTTACTTTCGAGCTGTCTGCCTAAGCAAAGAAAGATAATGTCTGTAATTCTCTGAAAGCTTCGAATTGTCTACGAATTGCCTTTTAAATGACTTTCAAATTGTAATCAAGCGACTACAAATAAAACAATTCTTTTTGGCACCTGAGGAGTTTATACTGCAAATTTCTGCTGAGTTCCAGTATTCGCAAAGTGCTACTGATAACCGAATAGCAGAGATGATATAAATTCCTTCAACTTTACACAGTCGAATAATACAAGGAATCGAACAACTTAACACAGTCTACAAATAGTACAAATCTTACAACTTGTCGATTGCGCCAGGACTTGATTCATCAACTAAGTTTCCCCCAAACCTGGCGTAGTTCGACAGGTTAAGATCCAATTCAAAGATTCCTTCACCTCCTCACCCCATCCTCCCCTCCTCACCCCCATTCTCACCCCCTCACCCTCATTTTCACCCCCACCCTCCCCTCCTCACCGCCACCCTCCCCTCCTCTCCCCCATCCTCCCCTCCTCACCCATCCTCCCCTCCCCTCCTCTCCCCATCCTCCCCTCCTCACCCCCATTCTCACCCCCACCCTCCCCTCCTCTCCCCATCCTCCCCTCCTCACCTCCATCATCCCCTCCTCTCCTCTCCCCATCCTCCCCTCCTCACCCCCATTCTCCCCTCCTCACTCCCATCCTCGCCTCCTCTCCCCCATCCTCCCCTCCTCACCCCCATCCTCCTGTCCTCACCCCCATCCTCCTGTCCTCACCCCCATCCTCCCGTCCTCACCCCCATCCTCCCGTCCTCACCCCCATCCTCCCGTCCTCACCCCCATCCTCCCGTCCTCACCCCCATCCTCCCCTCCTCACCCCCATCCTCCCCTCCTCTCCCCCATCCTCCACTCCTCAACCCCATCCTCCCCTCCTCTCCTCTCCCCATCCTCCCCTCCTCTCCCCTCCCCATCCTCCCCTCCTCTCCTCTCCCCCATACTCCCCTCCTCTCCCCCATCCTCCCCTCCTCACCCCCACCCTCCCCTCCTCACCCCCATCCTCCCCTCCTCACCCCTACCCTCCCCTCCTCACCCCCACCCTCCCCTCCTCACCCCCACCCTCCCCTTCTCACCTCCATCCTCCCCACCTCTCCCCCATCATCCCCTGCTCACCCCCTTCCTCCACTCCTCACCCCCATCCTCCCCTCCTCACCCCATCCTCCCCTCCTCACCCCCATCCTCCCCTCCTCACCCCCATCCTCCCCTCCTCCCCTCCATCCTCCCCTCCTCTCTTCCCATCCTCCCCTCCTCACTACTCACTTCCTCACCCCGTGTCTCCTTCCTCCTCGCTCCTTCCTCATCCCTCACACCCATCCTGACACCTCCCCTGATCCTCACGCCCATCCTCTCCTCATCCCCACTCCCCTCCTCTCCCCATCCTTCACCCCCATCCTGGCACCTCCCCTCATCCTAACTCCCATCCTCTCCTCATCCCCACTCCCCTCCTCTTCCCATCCTTCACCACCATCCTGGCACCTCCCCTCATCCTAACTCCCATCCTCTCCTCATCCCCACTCCCCTCCTCTTCCCATCCTTCACCCCCATCCTGGCACCTCCCCTCATCCTCACTCCCATCCTCCCCTCATCCTCACTCCCATCCTCTCCTCATCCACACCCCACTCCTCTCCCCATCCCTCACCCCCATCCTGACACCTCCCCTCATCCTCACTCCCATCCTCTCCCTCACACCCTCCCCAATTCCAAGCCTTTCCGCTTTCCCACCTCATCCATCACTTCCCAATATCCAGCTTTTCCCACCTCCACCAATCACACAACGCTTCATAATCTCCTCCTCCAAGCCCCATCCCCGCCTCTATCCCTACCACCCAACCCCCTCCTCCCACACGGACTCCCTCATGTCCTACCCCACTGCACCCTGCGATTGTGACCACCACCTCGAGGAGTGGCTGAGTGTTCCATTCTGTGGCTCCAGAGCGGAGTGGCCGCGATCTGAGAGAAGCCAGGGTGGGACTCAAAGAAAACAGCAACGCCGTTGCTGGGTGAGGATTTATATTGTTTATCTGCCAAACCCGTGTTATTATTTATTATTTGTAAGGTTTTACATGGTGTAACTAGGGTTACTGATCTCAGTGTAAGTTATTGGGAGCCGCAGTGTTTGTGAACTGATGACCACATTGTGACTATGGCAGAGCAGGTGATGTGTTGGGAATTTCTGGACACCGGCCTGATCCAGGACAAATACGTCTGCAGTCAGTGTCTGCGGCTCGAGGAGTTTCGCCTCAGAGTCACAGAGCTGGAGGCCGAGCTGCGGACGCTGGGATGTAACGGGGAAACGCTACCTGGCCACTTTGTACATAGGGGCGGTCACACCTCAGGATGCGGCGAACCGATTTGGTCAGGAAGGTGTGACTGCGAGTGAGGCAGGTATGGGGGCCCAGAAGATAGAAGTGGGGTTGACTCTGCTTTTGTGAACTTCCAACAGGTTTGAGGTACTGCAGCCTGTGTGGACGAAAGTGGTGGCTGCAGGGGGCTGCACAAACTGGCACGGTTGCATGCGTAAGGATCCTCCTGTTAATACCTGCCTGTTCCCCTTTTCTCCTTTTAATTTCCGTTCATATTTTCGCTATGAAAATTTGAGGACTTAGCATTCAGGCAAATGCACAGTTCTCTGCGGCTGAGACCAGCAGTCCTGACGGATGTGTTGCCTGCCTGGCGCCAGCGTTCAATGCAATCAGGCAGATTCAACATGATTTTGTGAAAGAGGAATCATGTTTGACTGACCAATCGGCGTTCTCTGTGGAAGTCACAGCAAGGTGGATAAAGGGGAACTTGTGGATGTGCTGCACTTGGATTTCCAGAAGGCAATTGTGACGGTGACTGCAAAATAAGAACTCATCGAAACAAAACAAATAGGATGAGAAGTAGGCCATTTCACACTTCGAGTCTTCTCCTTCATTCAACATGACAATGGCTGATCTTCCATCCCATACTGCCGCGCTCTCCCATACCCCTTGACACCTTTAGAGCCCAGAAACCTATCTATTTCATTCTAAATATATTCAGAGACTTGCACTCCATACCCGGGATCATCCAAGTGAACCTTCTCTGGACAGCCTCCAATGTTAATTTATCTTTCCTTAGATAACGGGACCAGAACTACACAGTATTCCAGGTGTGGTTTAACTTGTGCCTTCTATTGTTTATGCAGCAGTTACCTACTTTTATATCCCATTCCCTTTGAAATAAAAGCCAACATTCCATTTGCTTGCAGACTAACTTTTGTGATTTATGCACGAGGACCCCCAAATCCCTCTGTGCTCCAGCTTTCTGCAATCTCTCTCCATTTAAATAGTATTCAGCTTCTTTATTCTTCCTACCAAAGTGCAGAACTTCACATTTTCCTACATTATATTCCATCTGCCAAGTTGTTTCCCACTCACCTTACCCGTCTATATCCCTCAATAGACTCTTTGTATCGTTCTCACCAGTTGTCTTCCTACCTATTTTTGTGTCATCTGCAAAGTTGGCAATAGGACATTCACTTCCCTCGTCCAAATAATTAATATATATTGTGAATAATTGTGGCCCTGGCACGGATGCCTGTGGCACTAATTTCAGTTGCCATCCTGAAAAAGCTCCACTTACCCCATCTGACTGTCTTCTGTCAGCCAATCTTCGATCCATGCTGATATACTACCCCCTGCACCATGAGCTCTTCCCTTATTAAGTAGCCGTTTGTGTGGTACCTTATCGAACGCTCTTTGAAAATCTAAGTACCTCTACCGGTTCCCCTTCATCTATTCTGCTTGATACCACCTCAAAGAATGGCATGAGTTCTCCTTCTTGAAGCCATGCTGACTCTGCTTGATTACATTATGTATTTCTAAATGCTCTGCTATTACATCCTTTGTAATGGACTCTAACATTTCCCCAATGACCGACGTTAAGCTAACTGGTCTACAGTTACTTGTTCTTTGTTTTCCTTTCTTTGTGAATGGGGGTGTTACATTGGCAGTTTTCCAATCCTCTGGGACTTCTCCAGTCCCACAGCGTCCACTATCTCTGTCGCTACTTCCTTTAATATCCTGGGATGTAATCCATCAGGTCCGGAGAATGTATCGGCCTTTAGCCCCAAGAAAGCACAAGAGCACCTATACTTCCTCAGGAAACTAAAGGAATTCAGCATGTCCACATTGACCCTCAGCAATCTTTACAGATGCACCATAGCAAGTGTCCTAACTGGCTGCATCACGGCCTGGTATGGCAACTGCTCAGCCCAAGACTGTAAGAAACTACAGCAAGTCGTGAACACAGCCCAGTCCATCACACAAACCCGCCTTCCATCCATTGGCTCTGTCTACACCTCCCGCTGCCCTGGGAAAGGGGGCAGCAGAATGAAAGACCCCTCTCACCCGTCTTACTCACTCTTCCAACTTCTTCCATCGGGCAGGAGGTAAAGAACTCTGAGAACACGCACTAACAGATTCAAAACCAGCTTCTTCCCCGCTGTTACCAGACTCCTGAATGATCCTCTTATGGACTGATCTGATCTCTTCACACATTGTCTATACTGAGTAGCATGACACTCCGAATGCTTCAATTCATGTCTGTGTCTATGTATTTACATTGTGAATTTTATGTTTGCCCTACGTATTTTCTTTTCATGTGCGGAATGATCTGCCTGAACTGTACGCAGAAGAATACTTTACACTGTACCTCGATACACGTGACAATAAACAAATCGAATCCATATCCAATCCATTAATTTATCCAGTACATTTTTGCCAGTGATTGTTATTGTGTTTATTTCTCCAGTGATTGTTATTGTGTTTATTTCCTCAGTGACTGTTATTGTGCTTATTCCTCCAGTGAATGATATTGTGTTTATTTCTCCAGTGATTGTTATTGTGTTTATTTCCTCAGTGACTGTTATTGTGTTTATTCCTCCAGTGAATGTTATTGTGTTTATTTCCTCAGTGATTGTTATTGTGTTTATTTCACCAGTGATTGTTATTGTGTTTATTTCCCCAGTGATTGTTATTGTGTTTATTTCCTCAGTGATTGTTATTGTGTTTATTTCCTCAGTGATTGTTGTTGTGTTTATTTCCCCAGTGATTGTTGTTGTGTTTATTTCCCCAGTGAATGTTATTGTGTTTATTTCCCCAGTGAATGTTATTGTGTTTATTTCCTCAGTGATTGTTATTGTGTTTATTTCCTCAGTGATTGTTATTGTGTTTATTTCCTCAGTGAATGTTATTGTGTTTATTTCCTCAGTGATTGTTATTGTGTTTATTTCCCCAGTTATTGTTATTGTGTTTATTTCCTCAGTGATTGTTATTGTGTTTAATTCCTCAGTGATTGTTATTGTGTTTATTTCCTCAGTGAATGTTATTGTGTTTATTTCCTCAGTGATTGTTATTGTGTTTAATTCCTCAGTGATTGTTATTGTGTTTATTTCCTCAGTGAATGTTATTGTGTTTATTTCCTCAGTGAATGTTATTGTGTTTATTTCCTCAGTGATTGTTATTGTGTTTATTTCCTCAGTGATTGTTATTGTGTTTATTTCCTCAGTGAATGTTATTGTGTTTATTTCCTCAGTGATTGTTATTGTGTTTATTTCCTCAGTGATTGTTATTGTGTTTATTTCCTCAGTGATTGTTATTGTGTTTATTTCCTCAGTGAATGTTATTGTGTTTATTTCCTCAGTGAATGTTATTGTGTTTATTTCCTCAGTGATTGTTATTGTGTTTATTTCCTCAGTGAATGTTATTGTGTTTATTTCCCAGTGATTGTTATTGTGTTTATTTCCTCAGTGATTGTTATTGTGTTTATTTCCTCAGTGAATGTTATTGTGTTTATTTCCTCAGTGAACGTTATTGTGTTTATTTCCTCAGTGAATGTTATTGTGTTTATTTCCTCAGTGATTGTTATTGTGTTTATTTCCTCAGAGATTGTTATTGTGTTTATTTCCTCAGTGATTGTTATTGTGTTTATTTCCTTAATGATTGTTATTGTGTTTGTTTCCTCAGTGAATGTTATTGTGTTTATTTCTCAGTGATTGTTATTGTTTTCATTTCCTCAATGATTGTTATTGTGTTTATTTCCTCAGTGAACGTTATTGTGTTTATTTCCTCAGTGAATGTTATTGTGTTTATTTCCGCAGTAATTGTTATTGTGTTTATTTCCCCAGCGATTGTTATTGTGTTTATTTCCCAGTGATTGTTGTTGTGTTTATTTCCTCAGTGATTGTTATTGTGTTTATTTCCCCAGTTATTGTTATTGTGTTTATTTCCTCAGTGATTGTTATTGTGTTTATTTCCCCAGTGATTGTTATTGTGTTTATTTCCCCAGTGATTGTTATTGTGTTTATTTCCTCAGTGATTGTTATTGTGTTTATTTCCTCAGTGATTGTTATTGTGTTTATTTCCTCAGTGAATGTTATTGTGTTTATTTCCTCAGAGATTGTTATTGTGTTTATTTCCTCAGTAATTGTTATTGTGTTTATTTCCTCAGTGATTGTTATTGTGTTTATTTCCTCAGTAATTGTTATTGTGTTTATTTCCTCAGTGATTGTTATTGTGTTTATTTCCCCAGTGATTGTTATTGTGTTTATTTCTCCAGTGAATGTTATTGTGTTTATTTCCTCAGTGATTGTTATTGTGTTTATTTCCTCAGTGATTGTTATTGTGTTTATTTCCCCAGTGATTGTTATTGTGTTTATTTCTCCAGTGATTATTATTGTGTTTATTTCCCCAGTGATTGTTATTGTGTTTATTTCCTCAGTGATTGTTATTGTGTTTATTCCTCCAGTGAATGTTATTGTGTTTATTTCCCCAGTGATTGTTATTGTGTTTATTTCCTCAGTGATTGTTATTGTGTTTATTCCTCCAGTGAATGTTATTGTGTTTATTTCCCCAGTGATAGTTATTGTGTTTATTTCCTCAGTGATAGTTATTGCGTCCCCCGTCCCCCCCTGTCGCCTGATTATTTATATTTGGAATGTTATTAGTGTCTTCCACTGTGAAGACTAACACCAAGTATTTGTTCAACTCCTCTGCCATTTCCTGACTCCTCATTATTATTATCCTAGTCTCATTCTCATCTGGCCTCTGTTCACTTTGGCATCTGTCTTCCTTGTTATGTTTTTAAAGGAGCTCTCGCTGTCCATTTTTATATTCGATGTGTCCTTTTCAAGTTGGAGTGCCACAGGGTCAGTGTTACATAGTAACTCAATTTGCTGAATAATCAGTGTTGAAGGGCTGCTTTGTTCTGGATGGTGTCGAGCTTCTGCAGTGTTGTTTGGAGCTGCACCCACCCAGGCAAGTGGAGAGTATCCCATCACACTGCTCACTTTTGACGTGTAGATGGAGGACAGGCTTTGGGGAGTCGAGAGGTGAGTTACTGGCCGCAGAATTTCCAATCCCTGACCTGCTCTGGTAGCTACAGTACTTACATGGCTGGATCCAGTTCAGTTTCTGGCTAATGGTAACCACTCAGTATATTGATAGTGGGGGTTTGAAGTCAGTATTGACTGGAAATAAATTAATCAGGAGACAATCCTCCATTCGATTCCTGGACTCTAGTCAGTAAAGCAGATTCTGTTCGTAGAGTTACACAGTCTGACACAATTCATGAAACTGGTTTAATCGCACTGGCCCACTCAGTATTGATTGAATCGAGTTTCATCGCTGGAATCAAGAGATAGTTTTAATGATCTAATTAATCAGGATTGTTCTTCCCAATTACAAGCAATCCATTCAATTGTAAATGTTCTTCCAAATTACACAAAATCAATCCAATTATCAATGTTATTACCAATTACAAGCAATCCATTCAATTGTAAATATTCTTCCCAATTGCACAAAATCAATCCAATTATCAATGTTATTTCCAATTGCAAACAATCCATTAAATTCTAAATGCTATTCCCAATTGCAAACAATCCATTAAATTCTAAATGCTATTCCCAATTACAAACAATCCATTCATTTATAAATGTGATTCCAATTACAAACAATCCATTCAATTATAAATGTTATTCCCAATTACATACACTCCATTCAATTATAAATGTTATTCCCAATTACAAACATTACATTATAAATGGTATTCCCAATTACATACACTCCATTCAATTATAAATGTTATTCCCAATTACAAACATTACATTATAAATGGTATTCCCAATTACAAACAATCCATTCATAATAAATGTTATTCCCAATTACAAACAATCCATTACATTATAAATGTTCTTCCAATTACAAACAATCCATTCAATTATAAATGTTATTCTCAATTACAAACAATACATCCATTATAAATGTTATTCCCAATTGCAAACAATCCATTCAATTATAAATGTTATTCTCAATTACAAACAATCTATTCAATTATAAATGTTCTTCCCAATTACAAACATTACATTATAAATGGTATTTCCAATTACAAACAATCCATTCATAATAAATGTTATTCCCAATTACATACAATCCATTCAATTATAAACGTTATTCCCAATTACAAACAATCCATCCATTATAAATGTTATTCCCAATTACAACAATCCATTACATTATAAATGGTATTTCCAATTACAAACATTACATTATAAATGTTATTCCCAATTACAAACAATCCATTCAATTATAAACGTTATTCCCAATTACAAACAATCCATCCATTATAAATGTTATTCCCAATTACAACAATCCATTACATTATAAATGTGATTCCCAATTATAAATAATCCATTACATTCTAAATGTTCTTCCCAATTACAAACATTTCATTACATTATAAATGTTATTCCCAATTACAAACAATCGATTACATTATAAATGTTCTTCCCAATTATAAACAATCCATTACATTATAAATGTGATTCCCAATTACAAACATTTCATTACTTTATGAATGCTATTCCCAATTAGAAACAATTCATTACGTTCTAAAAGCTATTCCCAGTTAACAACCAATTCACTGAAGCATAAATGTTATTAGAATTTCAGCATTTTAACGGCTGATCAATTTTCATCCTCCCAATGAACTGGATCAATGTAATCCCCCCTCTGTTTGGTGGTTTGATGTTTGTTATATTTTTCTTCATGCATTTTACATTCACCCCAATTCAATCATGTCACAATCTCCAGTATCATTCCATGTGGAAGATATGTGTGTCCTTATCTCAGACGGCACAGGCCATATTTACCATCCTAAGGATTCACATGATCTTTCCCCTTCAGTGTCTCTCTTCTCTCATCCTGTGTCACTTTCCCTCCGTTTGAATACATCTCACTCTCCTTTATTTCCTTCAGTGTCTTGTTCCTTCTCTCCAAGTGTCTCCTGCCTTCTCAGTTTTTATTTCCCTTCTTTCCTCAGTTTCTCTATCCATCTCTCCCTCTGTGTTTTTCCCTCTCTCCGTCACCACCTCTTTCCCTCTCTCCTACAAGATTTCACTCCCCAGGGTATCTTATTCGCTCTCTTCCTCAGTGTCTCTTGCCCTCTCACCCTCAGTATCCCTTTCTCGCTCTTATTCAGGGGATCACAATCTCTCCCTCACTGTCTCATCCCCTCTCTCGCTCAGTATCTCGTTCTCTCTTTCCCTCAGGGTAGCATGCTCGTCTCTTCCTCAGTGTCTCTTCCACGCTCTCCCTCAGTATTCTTCCTCCCTCAGAGTATCACATTCTAACTCTCCCTCAGTGTCTCTTCCACTCTCTCCCTCAGTATCTTCTTCTCCCTCTCCCTCAAGATTTCACATTCTTTCTCTCCCTCAGTGTCTCTTCCCCTCTCCCTCGGTATCTTTTTCTCTCTTTCCCTCACGGTGTGTTATTCCCTCTCTACTTCAGCACATTACATTTTCTCTCTCTCTCAGCTTACCACGTTCTGTCTCTCCCTCAGTGTCGCTTTCCCTCTCTGTCAGTGTCTTTTTCTCTCTCCCCCTCAGGGTGTCTCATTCTCTCTCTACTTCAGGATATCACATTCTCTTTCTCTCCCTAGCCTGTCACATTCTCTCTCTCCCTCAGTGTCTCATCCCCTCTCTACTTCAATATATTTTTCTTTCTCTATCTCAGGGTTTCTCAATCACTCTCTCCCTCAGTATCTCTTGCTCTCTTTCTCATTCTCTCTCTACTTCTGGGTATCTCATTCTCTCTCCCTCATTCTCTCTTCTCCTCTGTCCCTCAGTATCTCTTTCCCTCTCTCTCCCTCAGGGTATCACATTCTCTCTTTCCCTCGATGTCCTTTTCCGTCTCTTCCAAAATGTCCTTTTGCCCCTTCACTCGGTGTTAATTCTCTCTCTTGCTTTCCCTCTATCTCGTTTCTCCTTTTCTTTCTCTCTCCCAGCATCCTCCCACCCTAATCGATTCCCCTGCCCTTGCTCTGCCTGTGGGGTCTTCACTCCCATGCACCAAAATAACTTTAGAATAATATGTACAGAAATATTCAACAACACCTATCTTAAAAAACAAAGGGCACACATACCTGTGTGTGTTGGTAGAGACGGTGACTGTTACTGACAGAATAAGGGCGTGTGTAAATAAGATGCATGTGCAATATCTGTTGTGTGTGGAAGTAAGGCTCAGTGAGTTTCTGAGTGCGAGCGAGTGTACATGACTGAATAAATGAGAGTGAAAAAAAAATGAAAATCGCTTATTGTCACGAGTAGGCTTCAATGAAGTTACTGTGAACAGCCCCTAGTCACCACATTCTGGCACCTGTTCGGGGTGCATATCTGCAAGTCTGTGTGTATGTTAATGTGTGTGTGTATCTATGTGTGTGTCTGTCTGAAAGTATGACTAAGTATGTGTGTATCTGTGTATGTCAGTGTCTTTGTGTGTATCTGTGTATGTGTGAGTCTGAGAGTGTGTTGTGTATCTGTGCGTGTTTGTGTCTGTGAAAGTGTGTATGTTAATATGTGCGTATCTGCGTGTGTGTGAGGCTGCGAGAGTGTGTTTTAGTGTGTGTGCATCTGTGAATCTGAGAGTGTATGCATCTGTGCGTTTGTGTCTGTGCGAATCTGTCAGTCAGTGTATGTGTGTGTATCTGCTTATGTGTGTCTGAGTGTGTGTTTGTGTGTGTATCTATCTGAGTGTATGTTTGTGTCTGAGCCTGTGTATGTTAGTGGACATGTCTGTGTGTGTGTTTGTGTCTGAGAGTTTAAGTTTTTGTGTGTGTGTGTGTGTATCTATGTATGTGTTTGTGTCTATGAGAGTGCGTATATTCGTGTGTGTGTATCTGTGTGTGTTTGTGTCTGAGAGTGCATGTTAGTGCACGTGTGTTTGTGTATGTGTGTGTATCTATGTATGTGTTTGTGACTGTGAGAGTGTATGTTAATGTGTTTCTGTGTCTGTGTGTCTATGTGAGTGTGTATGTGAAGATGTTTGTACTTGAGGGTTAGTGTATGTTAGTGAGAGTTTGTGTGTATCTGAGTGTGTGTATGAGTCTGTGTATATCTACGAGTCTGTGTAAGCGTGTGTATCTCTGTGAGTGTGTGTGTCTGTGAGAAGATGTATGTGTTTGAGGGTGTCTGTGTTTGGAGGGTAATAATGTTTAATGTGTGAGTGTGTGTGTGAAGATGTATGTGTTTGAGGGTGTCTGTGTTTGGGGGGTATTAATGTTTAAGGTGTGTGTGTTTGAGGGTGTCGGTGTTTGAGAGTGTATGTGTTTGAGGGTGTCTGTGTTTGGGGGGTATTAATGTTTAAGGTGTGTGTGTTTGAGGGTGTCTGTGTTTGAGGGTGTATGTGTTTGAGGGTGTCTGTGTTTGGGGGGTATTAATGTTTGAGGGTGTCTGTGTTTGAGGCTGTCTGTGTTTGAGGGTGTATGTGTTTGAGGGTATCTGTGTTTGGGGGGTATTAATGTTTGAGGGTGTCTGTGTTTGGGGGGTATTAATGTTTGAGGGTGTATGTGTTTGAGGGTGTCTGTGTTTGGGGGGTATTAATGTTTGAGGGTGTCTGTGTTTGAGGGTGTCTGTGTTTGAGGGTGTATGTGTTTGAGGGTGTATGTGTTTGAGGGTGTCTGTGTTTGGGGGGTATTAATGTTTGAGGGTGTCTGTGTTTGGGGGGTATTAATGTTTGAGGGTGTCTGTGTTTGGGGGGTATTAATGTTTGAGGGTGTATGTGTTTGAGGGTGTCTGTGTTTGGGGGGTATTAATGTTTGAGGGTGTATGTGTTTGAGGGTGTCTGTGTTTGGGGGGTATTAATGTTTGAGGGTGTCTGTGTTTGAGGGTGTATGTGTTTGAGGGTGTATGTGTTTGAGGGTGTCTGTGTTTGGGGGGTATTAATGTTTGAGGGTGTCTGTGTTTGAGGGTGTCTGTGTTTGAGGGTGTCTGTGTTTGAGGGTGTATGTGTTTGAGGGTGTCTGTGTTTGGGGGGTATTAATGTTTGAGGGTGTCTGTGTTTGAGGGTGTCTGTGTTTGAGGGTGTATGTGTTTGAGGGTGTCTGTGTTTGGGGGGTATTAATGTTTGAGGGTGTCTGTGTTTGAGGGTGTCTGTGTTTGAGGGTGTCTGTGTTTGAGGGTGTCTGTGTTTGGGGGGTATTAATATTGGAGGAGTCTGAGTAATGTCCTGGACAATATGGAGTTGGGAAGTGACCCAATGCCCTTTCCTCTATTCCACAAGGAGAGATTTGGCCAGCAACCTCTTGGCATCTTCTGCCATCTCCTCAACAGCGGTATTCAGCATGGTGTTTATGGTGTTATAGGAGACAACAGCAGCTGCCACCTGCCCAGCAAATGGCAAATATTTCAGAACTCTGCTCAACAGAAGCTTCATCCCTGAAGTATTTATGAGCATTTCCTTAATTATATCATTTGACACCTGCTGACCAAGCGTAGAGCTTACGCCTGATCTAAGTTGCTCCGTTGTCTTGCCCACTCTCTTTGCCAGTCTCCTGAGGGAATCCTCGTCCAGACCGAAGTGTGTGCGGTAGGACGAGACGGTGAAGGCTAACAGGGAAATGTCACAAGCAATGGAGAGCCCTGGAATTGGCACCACAGCAGCAGCAGCTGACAGGCCGCTAACCTTCCAGATTTCATCCACAATGACTGCTTTCTTCTTCTCGATGATCGATACGGTGAAGTTGGGGAGAGCCAACAAAAAGGCCCGTCTCTTCAGATCAGGAAGATCCCCTTCCAGGACCTCGAGCATTTTCCCAAAGTCAAACTTTTGCAGGTTCCAACTGGAAATGAGGAAGACCTGTGGGGATTCTATTACCCCCTTCCTCAAACTCACAACACAGTCATTCCGGAGTTTCTCCAGAGTTTGATTCTCATTGTAACACTTTTTCCAACGTTTACAATTCAGATCACGGTCTACTTTGGCTCGGACAAAGTAACATTTCTTGTTCTTCTTCTGAATTTCGATAGCCAGTAAAAAATGTTTCTTCTTAAAGTGACCGGAACTGAGGATGATGAAGAAATCATAGCAATTAAAGTCCAAATGTTGGCTGCTCGCAAGCCCAGGGAGCTCGGAAATGGTCACCGTGTCTTTGTTAGGGTACTTATACATTCTGGGTTCCGTTGTCGTTTCTTTTTGCCGGGTTGGAGCTGCCTCTGTATCATTGTCATTAACACCTCGTAAAGCATTAATGAAGGCTGATTTACCACTCCCTGATTTTCCCATCACTGCGATGTGAACAGTTGTACTCTGAGAATTAGTGAAGTAGGACACTAATTGTTCAGCAGCAGCACTCAGAGAGCCGTTACTCAACAGAGAGAGAATATTACTTTGTTCAGCGACCCCAGCCATTACGGATCTATAGGTTAGAAAGAATGCCAGAGGGAGAGAAATCATGTTTCTTGAACTTTTTTGCAGACAGTTTTGCATTGCGACAATTGAAAAATATTATATTAACTGAATACAGAGCCTCAGTGAGCTGACATATAGTCTGACCGGGAGAAAATGCACATTGTCAGATTTGACAAATTGTCCGAACACAGTCTGGGACCAGGTGACAGTGCGTTGCATCACAGAATTGTTATGGCAAAGAAAGAGGCCAATTGGCCCCTCGTGTCTACACCGGCTCGCCAAGCGAGCATCATGACGTGGTTACCATGCCTCTGCCTTTTCCCCGTAACTCTGCAGAAATGCAGAGAGTGTGTTAGATATACTGTCCTTTCCCCCTCTGGGACGGTGTAACAGTGTGTTAGATACACTGTCCTTTCCCCCTCTGGGACCGGGTGTCACAGTGTGTTAGATACACTGTCCTTTCCCCCTCTGGGACCGGGTGTCACAGTGTGTTAGATACACTGTCCTTTCCCCCTCTGGGACAGTGTCACAGTGTGTTAGATACACTGTCCTTTCCCCCTCTGGGACCGGGTGTCACAGTGTGTTAGATACACTGTCCTTTCCCCCTCTGGGACCGGGTGTTACAGTGTGTTAGATACACTGTCCTTTCCCCCTCTGGGACAGTGTCACAGTGTGTTAGATACACTGTCCTTTCCCCCTCTGGGACAGTGTCACAGTGTGTTAGATAAACTGCCCTTTCCCCCTCTGGGACACTGTCACAGTGTGTTAGATATACTGTCCTTTCCCCCTCTGGGACAGTGTCACAGTGTGTTAGATACACTGTCCTTTCCCCCTCTGGAACCGGGTGTCACAGTGTGTTAGATATACTGTCCTTTCCCCCTCTGGGACAGTGTCACAGTGTGTTAGATATACTGTCCTTTCCCCCTCTGGGACAGTGTCACAGTGTGTTAGATATACTGTCCTTTCCCCCTCTGGGACAGTGTCACAGTGTGTTAGATACACTGTCCTTTCCCCCTCTGGGACAGTGTCACAGTGTGTTAGATATACTGTCCTTTCCCCCTCTGGGACAGTGTCACAGTGTGTTAGATATACTGTCCTTTCCCCCTCTGGGACAGTGTCACAGTGTGTTAGATACACTGTCCTTTCCCCCTCTGGGACAGGGTGTCACAGTGTGTTAGATACACTGTCCTTTCCCCTTCTGGGACCGGGTGTCACAGTATGTTAGATACACTGTCCTTTCCCCCTCTGGGACCGGGTGTCACAGTGTGTTAGATATACTGTCCTTTCCCCCTCTGGGACAGGGTGCCACAGTGTGTTAGATACACTGTCCTTTCCCCCTCTGGGACCGGGTGTCACAGTGTGTTAGATACACTGTCCTTTCCCCCTCTGGGACCGGGTGTCACAGTGTGTTAGATACACTGTCCTTTCCCCCTCTGGGACCGGGTGTCACAGTGTGTTAGATACACTGTCCTTTCCCCCTCTGGGAGAGTGTCACAGTGTGTTAGATACACTGTCCTTTCCCCCTCTGGGAGAGTGTCACAGTGTGTTAGATACACTGTCCTTTCCCCCTCTGGGAGAGTGTCACAGTGTGTTAGATACACTGTCCTTTCCCCCTCTGGGCAGTGTCACAGTGTGTTAGATACACTGTCCTTTCCCCCTCTGGGACAGTGTCACAGTGTGTTAGATACACTGTCCTTTCCCCCTCTGGGACCGGGTGTCAAAGTGTGTTAGATACACTGTCCTTTCCCCCTCTGGGACTGGGTGTCACAGTGCGTTAGACACACTGTCCTTTCCCTCTCTGGGACCGGGTGTCACAGTGCGTTAGACACACTGTCCTTTCCCTCTCTTGGACCGGGTGTCACAGTGTGTTAGATACACTGTCCTTTCCCCCTCTGGGACAGTGTCACAGTGTGTTAGATACACTGTCCTTTCCCCCTCTGGGACCGGGTGTCACAGTGTGTTAGATACACTGTCCTTTCCCTCTCTGGGACAGTGTCACAGTGTGTTAGATACACTGTCCTTTCCCTCTCTGGGACTGGGTGTCACAGTGTGTTAGATACACTGTCCTTTCCCTCTCTGGGACTGGGTGTCACAGTGTGTTAGATACACTGTCCTTTCCCTCTCTGGGACTGGGTGTCACAGTGTGTTAGATACACTGTCCTTTCCCTCTCTGGGACTGGGTGTCACAGTGTGTTAGATACACTGTCCTTTCCCCCTCTGGGACAGTGTCACAGTGTGTTAGATACACTGTCCTTTATCCCTCTGGGACAGTGTCACAGTGTGTTAGATACACTGTCCTTTCCCCCTCTGGGACCGGGTGTCACAGTGTGTTAGATACACTGTCCTTTCCCTCTCTGGGACCGGGTGTCACAGTGTGTTAGATACACTGTCCTTTCCCCCTCTGGGACTGGGTGTTACAGTGTGTTAGATACACGGTCCTTTCCCCCTCTGGGACCGGGTGTCACAGTGTGTTAGATACACTGTCCTTTCCCCCTCTGGGACAGTGTCACAGTGTGTTAGATACACTGTCCTTTATCCCTCTGGGACAGTGTCACAGTGTGTTAGATACACTGTCCTTTCCCCCTCTGGGACCGGGTGTCACAGTGTGTTAGATACACTGTCCTTTCCCTCTCTGGGACCGGGTGTCACAGTGTGTTAGATACACTGTCCTTTCCCCCTCTGGGACTGGGTGTTACAGTGTGTTAGATACACGGTCCTTTCCCCCTGAGGGACAGTGTCACAGTGTGTTAGATACACTGTCCTTTCCCAGAGTTGAGAAATCCTTTTCCGTTTACAGACTACAGATTAACCGTTGAAAGTTTTACCTTTTACGGTGTTCTTTGTGTTGAATCTTTGGAAACTAACTGAAACGACCGTGGACGAAGAAACATGCAGCAATTCTCCTTCCCTCGTACTGGTTCTGAGCAGCAATTTTTGATGTAATGCCTTTTAAGGAGGTTGTGTTTCATTTTCGTGTTACATTCATCCTTATCTTTTTGAATGTGAGCCAACAATTCTGGGCGTATTATGCAGTTGATTTCTATTGTTGACTAAATTAAACTATTGATTGTCAAAGTTGGGACTGGGTCTCCGAGGGGGAAAGGACAGTGTATCTAACACACTGTGACACCCGGTCCCAGAGAGGGAAAGGACAGTGTATCTAACACACTGTGACACCCGGTCCCAGAGGGGGAAAGGACAGTGTATCTAACACACTGTGACACTGTCCCAGAGGGGGAAAGGACAGTGTATCTAACACACTGTGACACCCGCTCCCAGAGGGAGAAAGGACAGTGTATCTAACACACTGTAACACCGTCCCAGAGGGGGAAAGGACAGTGTATCTAACACACTGTGACACTGTCCCAGAGGGGGAAAGGACAGTGTATCTAACACACTGTGACACCCGGTCCCAGTGGGGGAAAGGACAGTGTATCTAACACACTGTGTCACTGTCCCAGAGGGGGAAAGGACAGTGTATCTAACACTGTGACACCCGGTGCCAGAGGGCGAAAGGACAGTGTATCTAACACACTGTGACACCCGGTCCCAGAGGGGGAAAGGACAGTGTATCTAACACACTGTGACACTGTCCCAGAGGAGGAAAGGACAGTGTATCTAACACACTGTGACACCCGGTCCCAGAGGGGGAAAGGACAGTGTATCTAACACACTGTGCCACCCGGTCCCAGTGGGGGAAAGGACAGTGTATCTAACACACTGTGACACTGTCCCAGTGGGGGAAAGGACAGTGTATCTAACACACTGTGACACTGTCCCAGAGGGGGAAAGGACAGTGTATCTAACACAATGTGATACCCGGTACCAGAGGGCGAAAGGACAGTGTATCTAACACACTGTGACACTCGGTCACAGAGAGGGAAAGGACAGTGTATCTAACACACTGTGACACCCGGTCCCAGAGGGGGAAAGGACAGTGTATCTAACACACTGTGACACTGTCCCAGAGGGGGAAAGGACAGTGTATCTAACACAATGTGATACCCGGTACCAGAGGGCGAAAGGACAGTGTATCTAACACACTGTGACACTCGGTCACAGAGAGGGAAAGGACAGTGTATCTAACACACTGTGACACCCGGTCCCAGAGGGGGAAAGGACAGTGTATCTAACACACTGTGACACTGTCCCAGAGGGGGAAAGGACAGTGTATCTAACACACTGTGCCACCCGGTCCCAGTGGGGGAAAGGACAGTGTATCTAACACACTGTGACACCCGGTGCCAGAGGGCGAAAGGACAGTGTGTCTAACACACTGTGCCACCCGGTCCCAGTGGGGGAAAGGACAGTGTATCTAACACACTGTGACACTGTCCCAGAGGGGGAAAGGACAGTGTATCTAACACAATGTGATACCCGGTACCAGAGGGAGAAAGGACAGTGTATCTAACACACTGTGACACCCGGTCCCAGAGGGGGAAAGGACAGTGTATCTAACACACTGTGACACTGCCCCAGAGGAGGAAAGGACAGTGTATCTAACACACTGTGACACCCGGTCCCAGAGGAGGAATAGACAGTGTATCTAACACAGTGATACCCATCCCAGAGGGAGAAAGGACAGTGTATCTAACACACTGCGACACCCGGTCCAAGAGGGGAAAGGACAGTGTATCTAACACACTGTGACACCCAGTCCCAGAGGGGGAAGGGACAGTGTATCTAAGACACTGACGCCCGGTCCCAGAGGGGGAAAGGACAGTGTATCTAACACACTGTGACGCCCGGTCCCAGAGGGGGAAAGGACAGTGTATCTAACACACTGTGACGCCCGGTCCCAGAGGGGGAAAGGACAGTGTATCTAACACACTGTGACGCCCGGTTCCAGAGGGGGAAAGGACAGTATATCTCACACACTGTAACACCCGGTCCCAGAGCGGCTATTGAGTTTTTATGCAGTCCTGACTGCAGATTGCATGTGTTCTTAACCTTTCTGGAGTTTCACTGACCTTTTCGCTGCATTCCCTTACAGTTTCATTGGAACTAGGTATGTAGATGTTTTGGGAAGGAGCCATTTCGCTGGGTGGAGTTTCATGCAGGTGTCTGAATGATGTTCATTACCCCTGCTGCTTTTCTCCCACTTATTCTGGCCTCTGGACCAGATTGGAGCTTTGTTATCTCGCCTATTTAAAAAGAAACTGGTGGCTTTCAGCATTTGTGTCATTGATTCACTGAATGTGGGTCCCATTGGGAAGGCTGCATTTAGTACACAGTCTTCATTGTCAATTTGGAACTGATAGTTCTCCTTCTCCTCATCCATTGCACATCATAGTTTTCCCCTGTTGACTGGTGTTCCAGGCTAGTCCAACTGGGCAGTTTGGTTTTTACAACATTTGTGTGAGGCTGTACTCCTATAGCTTGTCTGCACCAGGTAAGAGCTCCCCAACTTTTTAATTTTGGTTTAATTATGAGATTCCCCATCCCTAATTGCCCCTTGAGTAATCAATGGAGAGTCTCCTTGAACTGTTGCAGTCTATGGGTCATGGGAACACTCTTGGTGCTGTTATTGTGGGAGTTCCAGGATTTCGATCCAGCAACCGAGAAGCAAACCATGAAAACATTTCCATGTCAGGGTGCGCTGTATGACTTGGAGGTGGTGTGCTCTTGCGTCTGTTTCCCTTGTCTTCGACGGCAAAGTTTGTCCGTTTGGAAGATGCGCTCCTGCAGTGCATCTTGTATAAGTAAAGTCGCCCTTGTCCTGGATGACCACATGCTGCTTTCCCCTTTGAGGGGGAGAGCTGACTGGTGGTGGTTTAACCTGAGGATCACCACACCTTAGGCAAAGAACAAAGTTGAGAAGGTGGGGGCCTTGGTGAATAACCTCAGCCGGCATGGGAATTGAACCCGTGTTGTTAGCCTTGCTCTGCATCACAAACCAGCTGTCCAGCCAACTGAGCTAAACCGGCCCCGTGGGCATCTTGTATATGGTACACACGGCTGCTATTGTGTGTCGGTGTTGGAGAGAGTGAATGTTTGTGGATGGGGTGTCGATCAAGTGGGGCTGCTTTGTCCCGGATGGCATTGAGCTTCTTGAGCGTTGTTGGAGCTGTCACTCATCCAGGCAAGTGGGGATATTTCCATCACACTCCTGACTTGTGTCCTTGTAGATGGTGGACAGGCTTTGGGGGGTCAGGAGGTGAGTTACTGTCCACAGGATTCCCAGCCTCTGACTTGATCTGATAGCCACAGTTTCTGGTCAATGGTAATTCACCAGGATATTGATATTCGGAGGGGGGATTTCCCGATGGTAATGCCATCGAATGTCAAGAAAGGGGCGATGGGTAGATTTTGCCTTGTTGGAGATGGTCATCGCCCAGGTCTTGGACATGAACTGCTTCAGTATCTGAAAACCCACGAGTGGTGCTGAGCAGTGTGCAGTCATCAGTGAACTTCTCCATGTAAGCGTTAGAAACATTTTATTGTTTTAATTTAGTTTTTAGAGTCTACTTGAAAGCAAATTGTCATTTGAAACTGTTTGAATCCAACAGAGATAGAATCTTTGGGCAAAGGTTTCAGCACCCAATTGGAAAATAGTTTCAAAGTTTATTGGTTAGAAACTAAATTTTAAACGATAACAAATTGATCAATCAATACCAGATGTATCAATCAACTGCAGATTAAATAATCAACTTACTGATTTAAATTAAAGTTAAACTTATCAACAATTGGAGGAGGAATATAGTCTGATGAAACACACGTACAGCATTCTCATTGTTTCTGAAGTTGAAACTGGTGTTACGACATGCTGGGCTAGTGCGCAGTCAATTCCAGCCCCACCTGCCCCAGAGTCACAACGCAAGTGAATTTACCAACAATGCTTACAAAAATACCTAAAGTCTTTGGCTCTTGGCTGCACAATAATTACCGTCCGTCACCAGGTTTATAAGTTTAAACACAATCAGTGTTTATTTATAACAAGAACAAATATGAAATACACAGTAAATACAGCTGCTTAACGACAAACTAATACATAGAACATTACAGCGCAGTACAGGACCTTCATCCCTCGATGTTGCGCCGACCTGTGAAACCACTCCAAAGCCCATCTACACTATTCCCTTATCGTCCATATGTCTATCCAATGACCATTTTAATGCCCTTAGTGTTATTGAGTCCACTACTGTTACAGGCAGGGCATTCCATGCCCTTACTACTCTCTGAATAAAGAACCTACCTCTGACATCTGTCCTATATCTATCTCCACTCAATTTAAAGCTATGTCCCCTCGTGCTAGACATCACTATCTGAGGAAAAAGGCTCTCACTGTCCACCCTATCTAATCCTCTGATCATCTTGTATGCCTCAATTAAGTCACCTCTTAACCTTCTCTCTAACGAAAATAGCCTCAAGTCCCTCAGCCTTCCCTCATAAGATCTTCCCTCCATACCAGGCAACATTCTGGTAAATCTCCTCTGCACTCCTTCCAATGCTTCCACATCCTTCCTATAATGCGACTACCAGAATTGCATGCAATACTCCAAATGCGGCCGCAGCCGAGTTTTGTACAGCTGCAACATGACCTCATGGCTCCGAAATTCAGTCCCTCTACCAATAAAAGCTAACACACCGTATGCCTTCTTAACAACCCTCTCAACCTGGGTGGCAACTTTCAGGGATCTATGTTCATGGACACTGAGATCTCTCTGTTCATCCACACTACATAGAATGTTACCATTAGCCCAGTACTCTGTCTTCCTGTTATTCCTTCCAAAATGAATCACCTCACACTTTTCTGCATTAAACTCCATTTGCCACCTCTCAGCCCAGCGCTGCAGCTTATCTATGTCCCATTGTAACTTGTAACATCCTTCCGCACTGTCCACAACTCCACCGACTTTAGTGTCATCTGCAAATTTACTCACCCATCCTTCTACGCCCTCCTCCAGGTCATTTATAAAAATGACAAACAGCAGTGGCCCCAAAACAGATCCTTGTGGTACACCACTAGTAACTGGACTCCAGTCTGAACATTTCCCATCAACCACCACCCTTTGTCTTCTTCCAGCTAGCCAATTTCTGATCCAAACTGCTAAATCACCCTGAATCCCGTGCCTCCATATTTTCTGCAGTAGCCTACCGTGGGGAACCTTATCAAACGCTTTACTAAAATCCATATACACCACATCAACTGCTTTACCCTCATCCACCTGTTTGGTCACCTTCTCAAAGAACTCAATAAGGTTTGTGAGGCACGACCTACCCTTCATAAAACCGTGTTGACTATCTCTAATCAAATTATTCCTTTCCAGATGATTATACATCCTATCTCTTAGAATCCTTTCCAAAACTTTGCCCTCAACAGAAGTAAGGCTCACTGGTCTATAGTTACCGGGGTTGTCTCTACTCCCCTTCCTGAACAAGGGGACAACATTTGCTATCCTCCAGTCTTCTGGCACTATTCCTGTAGACAAAGATGACTTAAAGAGCAAAGCCAAAGGCTCAGCAATCTCCTCCCTAGCTTCCCAGAGAATCCTGGGATAAATCCCATCTGGCCCAGGGGACTTATCTATTTTCATACTTTCCAGAATTGCTAACACCTCCTCCTTATGAACCTCAAGCCCTTCTAGTCTAGTAGCCTGAATCTCAGTATTCTTATCGACAACATTGTCTTTGTCCTGTGTGAATACTGATGAAAAATATTAATTTAGCACCTCTCCTATCTCCTCGGACTCCACGCACAACTTCCCACTACTATCCTTGACTGGCCCTACTCTTACCCTAGTCATTCTTTTATTCCTGACATATTATAGAAAGCTTTAGGGTTATCCTTGATCCTACCTGCCAAAGACTTCTCATGTCCCCTCCTGGCTCTTCTTAGCTCTCTCTTTAGGTATTTCCCAGCTAACTTGTAACTCTCGAGCGCCCTAACTGAACTTTCATGTCTCATCTTTACATAAGCCTCCTCCTTCCTCTTGACAAGTGTTTCGACTGCTTTAGTAAATTACGGTTCCCTCGCTCGACCACTCTGTCATGATATTCAAACACACACATCATGATAGACACACCAACAGACAAATCAGAACACACAACACCACAACCAATGACAGAAAGATATAAAAGCACAGACACGACCCCTGGTGGTCAGTATTAGCTGCAGAGGAGAACCAGGACACATCTATTGCCAAACACACTCAGGGAGACAGCACGTGCAGAGTATCCAGAACGAACTGTATTATAAGAGTTATAATAAAATAGAGTTGTACCACATACAACTGTGTTGGCTCATCTGTGCACCAGAGCACCCAACACCACATGGTACAGGAGTGGATCGATACCTGCCGGCATACCTCAGTGTACACAGACAACCAGCAGTGCCCAGGCATGATGTACGAGCTCCCGGTTCCGCAGGCGCTCCAGTGCGACGGCGACCTCCACGAAAACTGGCGGCGATTCCGGCAAAATTTCGAATTGTTCCTGGTGGCAGCTGAACTCCAAGACCTGGATGATAAGGAAAAAATTGAATTTCTCCTCACCGTCGCCGGTGCAAGGGCAAGAGCAATGTTCAGAAGGTTCAGGTTCTTCAGGAGGCAGCAAAGGTACGATTACCAGGCAGTCCTGGGCAAATTCTCCAAGTACTGTGAAGAATACGCAATCCAATGGGCACTTAAAGGTAAGAAAAGCTGCAGTACTCACCTCGTGGCTGGGATCCCGGAGCCCGAAATCCCGGGCCTGAGAAAAGGCTGGGTCGAAGTCGGCGGCCATCTTGCTAAAGGTATAACGCTAGCACAGTTGCGCGAGAAGTGCGCAGAACCGGAAGTTTCGTTTGCGCATGCGCAGTCAAGAAAACGGCCATCGGTAAAGGAACAGCGATCTGAGCATGCGCAGTCGCTTCCTACGTGCTACATACCGAGCGTCAGGATGTCAGAGGCCCCAGACTGCACCAATTTAAAAGGGAAATGTCCCAAATCCAATTTAAAAGGGAAACGTCCCAAATCAAAAAAACAAAAATCTGTTAAAGCTGTAAAACAACCTTCCTTCACCTGGAATGACAGCACAGTGCCGCAAATTGACCCAGGAGATGAATTTGACCTCCGAAGAACCCTCCGACAAGCAGTTACCTACGCACAAGCCGATGATTCCGACCTTGAATACTTCGATGACGATTTTTACAGTGTTTCCGGACCTCGCGAGCCCAATGATAGCTCCGTGGTCCTATATGACTATGACTCGGACGAACCTTTCGTGTTGCACATTGGCGGCCCCCACATTGAATCCGACGCAGATGCGGATTCATTTTTCGGATTTGAGGATCTTCAATCCAGCAGATATGACGTTCCAACTTATCAGTACCGGATGATGCTGCAGCCTGACATTAACAGACAGGGAGCGGTGCAAGCACACGGAGAGTGCCCTGCTGCCACACAGAGCGTGGTCCACGTCCCGCTCAACGTTCCTGACTCTATGAAAGAAGACATGCAAGACTCCAGAGTGCAGTCCTCGCATGAACCAGAAGTGACTCCAGTGTCACAAGCCTCCACAGAGAGCTCGTGGACAGCCTCCACGATAGAAGCAACGCAAGACTCCAGAGCGCAGTCCTTGCACGAACAAGAAGTGACTCCAGTGTCACAAGCCTCCACAGAGAGCTCGTGGACAGCCTCCACGATGGAAGGAACGCAAGACTCCAGAGCGCAGTCCTTGCAGGAACAAGACCATGAGGGTCTAGCAACCTCTCCTGACCAACCAGCGGCAGACGATGCAAGTCTGCCATGCTCACGTGAACAGCAAGAAGGCTATAACAGCCTACCATGCTCCACTACACAGCAGCATGACCATGACGGTCTCTCATGCTACAATGAAGGGCACAGCGCTGAAGACTGTTCAAGCTCAACTGAAGACAAGCCAAAGGAATCGCCTCGTCCAAGCCCGAAGAAAAAAGGTTTATGCGCTGACCTTCAGGATCATTGTAGCCGAACAGAGATTAATAATGCTGCACGGCCACAGAAGGATGCTGAGGATTTGCTAACAAAATTAATTGAATGTTTAACTTGCAAGGAGCAGACTGAGAATTGCCAGTGTTTTAGTACGGATCGAAAAAATGGACAAGACATTGATCCTCAGGTAATGGAAATAACACAACCTGAATCATATCTACAGCAGGGACAAATGTCTCCCTTCAACACAATGCCGCAAAATCCCAACTTCGGAGACCAGCAGTTAGTCAGTAATGACTCTTCAAACCTGGAGGGGAACATTAATTGCATTGAACCTATACACACTCCACTGATTATTGAGCAGAACATTGGAGCAAGAATCCTGAGGACACCGACATCGAGTAGCCAGATAACGAATTTAAAACCCACAGCAGTTTCAAGTGAACCAAGTGTGCTTTCCACTAATGGTGAAGATGCAGATAAGGTCGACCCGATTATCCATTGTACCACACTAACCCCAGTGATTAAGCAGTTATGTATGGGGAGTATAATGTGGGCAATTGAGAACAGTAAAATAGAGACTGTGACCATGCCAGTCCCAGCAAAGTCAGACCCAGAGACCATGAAGGCATGTACATTAAACAAAGTTACATATGAGGTACCTGAGAAGAAAAGTGAAACGGAATGTTCTTTGGAAAATGGTACAATGTCGATAGAAACATTGGATCCTATATTCGAGGCCATACATATGGGAGAATTTGGGGGTAATAAACAAGGTTCTGCAATGTCTGGGGGAAGATTTAAAGTTCCAAAGAAGAAAAGCCCAAATGAAGGACAATGGCAAGACAATGACAGTCCACCGACATGGTGTGCACCACCAGATGAAAACTCTGACAATTTACCCAACCCTAGTGAACAGCAAGCTGCTAATGATGATCTATCCACGGGATGTGAGACGAGTGACGACAGCATCCCACTTCCCATGCAAAAGGTGCAAGGTGACAGACCTCGCCTAGTGCGTACCGAGGCACTCGACGATCACGGTGGGACCACTGACGACTGCGGTGGCGGCGCACCGCTTCCACCCTCGATGGCTCGAGCCTCTCCGCTGGTTGGTGCATTCCTGCATGTTCCGACTCCAGAAGTGCAGCTTCAGGGAATCTCGGCTGCCTCCAGTGAACCTGTTGGGACTCCGGACGGGGGGCATCGACGGAAGGCAGACCGGACTCCAGATGGGGAGCAGCCAAGCGCCGACTCTGATTTGCGCACGCCAGACCTTGCTCCGGACGGGCGGTGTCGCGGCCTCGGTGATGGCACGCTCAGGGTGACGGCGGATGCCACGGCGACAGGGAATGGATCGCGTGGCAGTCCCACTGGGTCGGCAGTGGCAACCAGCACCGGCGGTCCAAGATGGACACACCAATTCGCGCCATCGCCAGACGTTGATGCGAGCAACAATTCTCTCTCCAAGGCGACATGCTTCGACGTTTCTCTGCGGAGTCGCCCTTCCGGCACAGCAGGTGGCCGGAACCAGCGTACACGGTCTCGGCCAACTTCCACATCTGGCACAGTCATCGCCTTGCATGATATTAGTGATGGTGCTACTTCGATGGCAACGACCCATCGGCTACAAGATGCCGTCCACCACAAACATAAAAAGAAAACAGACTCCACCTTGTTCCTGGCATGCAGGGCGGATGGATTGGTGCGTAGGCGCAATCAGCGGGCTTTGTGCCGCCTTCCACGCTCGCAACTGCACCGTACGCACACGCCGGATCCTCCACTGGTTCCCAAGGATGACTTCGTGGAGATGCCACGGATCATGCCCCTTCCATCGCCACCAGAACCAAACCACAGCCAGGGCACCACTAACAAAGATGTTGAATGTTATATTTGCACGAATGAAAAAAACCAAGCACTGCACGAAGTACAACAAATGGTAAAGTAGAGACTTCGGCAACAGCATCACCTCCAACAGTCCAAGGTGAACCAATGTGACCCCAAATCTCCACAGCTGAACCGGCTTGAGGACCAGCCCATTCTTGAGGCGGTCACCCATTAGACTGGACTTATAACGCTGTTCATACGTTCAAAAAGTCAAACACTTCTGTATTATAACCTGTTGTTGTTTATTGTTCCAGATATCGTCTGACCGGACCAATGTTCAAGTTTTTTTTTCTCTCGCATCCAAGTTTTGTTATGGTACAACCTTGTTAGTGTGACGCACCCGACATCGCCCCATGTAAATAGTTACGTCATAAACACACGCTGTACACAACACAAACGCACACTCTTAGATACACTCACGACACAATTATATTTATAACCACGTAGGCACTTGTCTTTGTAAAAAGGGGGGATGTCATGATATTCAAACACACACATCATGATAGACACACCAACAGACAAATCAGAACACACAACACCACAACCAATGACAGAAAGATATAAAAGCACAGACACGACCCCTGGTGGTCAGTATTAGCTGCAGAGGAGAACCAGGACACATCTATTGCCAAACACACTCAGGGAGACAGCACGTGCAGAGTATCCAGAACGAACTGTATTATAAGAGTTATAATAAAATAGAGTTGTACCACATACAACTGTGTTGGCTCATCTGTGCACCAGAGCACCCAACACCACACACTCCCTCCCTGCCTGACAGGTACATCCCTATCAAGGACATGCAGTAGCTGTTCCTTGAACAAGCTCCACATTTCCATTGTGCCCATCCCCTGCAGTTTTCCTCTCCATCCGGTGCATCCTAAGTCTTGCCTCATCGCATCATAATTGCCTTTCCGCCAGAAAAGACTCTTGCCCTGCGGTATATACCTATCCCTTTCCATCACTAAAGTAAACGTAATCGAATTGTGGTCACTATCACCAAAGTGCTCACCTACCTCGAAATCTAACACCTGTCCTGGTTCATTACCCAGTACCAAATCCAATATGGCCTCGCCTCTCGTTGGCCTATCTACATACTGTGTCAGGAAACCCTCCTGCACACATTAGACAAAAACGGACCCATCTAAAGTACTTGAACTATAGCGTTTCTAGTCAATATTTGGAAAGTTAAAGTCCCCCATAACATCTACCCTGTTGCTTTTGCTCCTATCCAGAATCATCTTTGCAATCCTTTCCTCTACATCTCTGGAACTTTTCGGAGGCCTATTGAAAACGCCTAACAGAGTGACCTCTCCTTTCCTGTTTCTAACCTCAGCCCATAGTATCTCAGTAGACGAGTCCTTATCAAACATCCTTTCTGCCACCGTAACACTGTCCTTGACTAACAATGCCACCCCTCCCCCTCTTTTACCACCTTCCCTGAGCTTACTGAAATATCTAAACCCAGGCACCTGCAACAACCATTCCTGTCCCTGCTCTATTCATGTCTCCGAAATGGCCACAACATCGAAGTCCCAGGTACCAACCCATGCTGCAAGTTCACCCACCTTATTACGGATGCCCCTGGCATTGAAGAAGACACACTTTAAACCACCTTCCTGCCTGCTGGTACACTCCTGCAACTTTGAAACCTTACTCATGACCTCACTACTCTCAACCTCCTGTATACTGGAGGTACAATTCAGGTTCCCAAACCCCTGCTGAACTAGTTTAAACCCTCCTGAAGAGCATTAGCAAATTACCCCCCAGGATATTGGTACCCGTCTGGTCCAGGTGTAGACCATCCCATTTGTAGAGGTCCCACCGACCCCAGAATGAACCCCAATTTTCCAGAAATCTGAAACCCTCCCTCCTGCACCATCCCTGTAGAAATGTGTTCAACTCCTCTCTCTCCCTATTGACTCCCCCTTTTACTGCCACGCCCTGTACCCACACATACAGGACAGACAAACACAGAGGGGTAGAAAGAGGTAAAATAATAAGGATTAAGGTCAAAGAATAAGAGTCTGCTTCAAATGATGAGTTATTTAGTGCACTTTCATCACAGCATGAGTGTGGATTCAAGTCTCTGGTCTACAGCTTGGATTGATCGTCTTTGCAGTTCAGCAGTATATCTCACTTCCATAACCTCCAGGAGAGGCTTCTGGCTTCACATCAGCCTGCTGTAAGAAAGTGTTGTCAGATTCCGGTCTCTGTATCACACCAGCCTTTTCTGCAGAGAGAGTGTTATCAGATTCTGGATTCCGCTCACACCAGCCTTTCCTGCAGAGAGAGAGTTATCAGATTCTCACAGTGGTCTTTTGCTGAGAGCTAAGTGGGTATTTCTGGAGTGAGTTGGTTAGATTCCTCCGTCCAGCCCGCAGAATCAAAAGTCAAACAAAACACAAGCCTTGTGACCCTGAAAAACATCTCAGTGGGACTAAATCCAATCACCACCTGTTACCAGCAGAATACAACCTTTTTGGCCAATTCATTGGCCACCAGTAAAACTGAGTCATCACTGTTGTCAGCCAATCTGCAATCAGCAGGGTAAACCATCACAGCCCTTTCTTGATTCTTCAGTTTGAATTCAAGGCAAAGGCCACTTTCCTTAAAGACACATGTAATTAATCATCCATCAATCAAAAGTGCAACAGCAAACTATAAGAAAGGGATAATAAGGGAACAAACGGGGAACAAACTGGAGGGACCCTTACACTGGGCCTTGGATGAACAAATATCGTGAAGATGGCTGACACTAGTCTGTGACCCCTGAACAGAAAAAACACTTTGCAGTTTCAGAAATGTCAGAGCTCGTTATCTCTGAGGAACTCCTAATATAGCGCCTGGGCCTTTACAGCCCACCTTCCAAATGAGCTACACAAAGGCAATTTGTGTTTGATAAACATGACTTGATTGTCTACTAATGCAAAGGCCTTTCAAACAGTCCTTTTACCCATAATGGTGGGGACGTTTGCAGTCCTGAAGACCGAGCTTGACTCCAGACAATGAATAAACATCCTCCATGGAACACCTTGTGGCGAGGTAAAGTCATGTGACCTAAGCCTCTGGCTTGTTGAATAAGTTATTATTGCTTTGCTGAGCAGCATAGCCCAGCCTGAGCTGTTTTGAGAGGCCTTTACCTGGTGTAAAAAATCTGTGTGAGTCAGTCTTTTAACATCTGACTAGCTGGCCACATAGAATTCTGGCCAAGTTGGACACCAGGCCACCTCGAACCTGTCATTATCAGAAGTTCTGTACCATCACCTACAGATTGATTTGTCTATCTCAACCTGTCAACACCAGCGGAAAAGTGAATTATACAATGTTTTTTGGGCAGACGACCTCCATGAAGGAATACCTCACTGGACATTGATTCTGGATTCTGGAATCTACATGAACCAATATTTATTTTCTCTGTGGTCTCTGTACTATACAGCCTTCTTTTATCTTTCACTCCCTTTACTGGATGTATGCAGAGGGTGACTTTGCGGACCCTGCTTCTTGTGGGTTATTTGAATATACACAATAAACTAACCCTCTGAGTTCATCCTATCTGGAATTTTCCATTCGGGGCCAATAGTGGGAATTGGATCAGACACAAACCGAGAGATTGGTAAATACATTGCTGCTTGATAAAAATAAACAAATGAAAGTTCCCTTCCGTTTACGAATGGGGTGAGAGGAAAACTGAGTGCACCGCCCCCCCCCCCCCCCACCCCCATTCATTAAAATTCCTACAGTGCAGAAGGAGGATATTCGACCCATTGAGTCTGCACCGACCCTCTGAGAGATCACTCTGCTCGGACCCATCCTGCTCTATTCCCGAAAAGCTGGAGAAAATTGTGTTTGAATGGTGAGAACAGACCTAAAGAAATTCTACCCATCTATAAGGGATTGTGAGAGTTGGCATTGTTGGAGGAATTGAAAAATTGAATCCTCACAGCCGGGGATGCAGCAGGCACGGTGGGCAGCCACGTTCTCAGCTCCAGGCCTGGGAAGGCAGGTACTCCTTTCCAAACCACTCCCATCAGCTTTGGAAAGTTAAGTAGGGTGACCCAGATCAGGAAAAAACCCTCCCCCACCCAGAAAGGAAAACCCGAAGGATGGTGCGAGAAATCCTTTTTTGCAGCCAGAAAGGTGGACACCCGGAGACCTGTGTGTTCCCGTAGTGAGAAAATAGGACATCCCAAACCGGAGTGCTGGGAATTGTGAGGAAGGCTGTGGGTTTGACAGCCTCATGTGAGCAGAGCTCGATAGAGGCTCCGGTGTGTGGTGCAGGCCGAGGTTCTCGCAACACTACATACCCTTTGGAAGGCAAGGCAACTATGTGTGTCTGAGCCGGACAAACTCCCAGAGAGTTTCCAGAGTTTGGGAAACAGTGTCCCCAGTGTCCTACAACGTGGTCTGTTGTCCTTCTCCAGTATGTGAAGATGCCGCCGTTGGATTGTGGTGAGCACAGTAAGATTAAATTACGTGCAACGATTCACATTCAAAGTATCACCTTGCCTCATTGACTTTGTCCATGTATGTGTGTGTGTGGAACCCACCTCTTCACTCACCTGATGAAGGAGCAGCGCTCCGAAAGCTGGTGATTCTAAATAAACCTGTTGGTCTTTAACCTGGTGTTGTGAGACTTCTTACTGCACTTCTCCAGGACATGGCCACTCAGTACTTAATGTTGATGGGAACCCTAAACCTACCTCCTGAGTGCTCCCTCAGGCCCAAAGCACTGAGCAGTGGAGTGGGAGAAGGATCTGTGTTTACAATCCCCTGCCCCACCACTCCACTGGGTCCATTAAATGTATAACCCCATTTCATACCTGACCCGGCAGGAATTTCCCCTGTTCTACCAGTATCAGGAACCAATTTCCACCTTGGAAATGATTTGTCTGACAACAGGTAGTGAACTAAGAGGCCAAGATCAATCTGCAGAAAGCTGAGGAATGCCCAGCGCCCAACAGGGTGAATTGAGCCTCTTGGCATTGAGTGAGAGCTGCTTATATGGAACAGGCCTGGGCGGTGGAGTTAAAGGAAGCCCAGAAGGGTTATTTGAGTTTGAAATACTCACAGAATATCCCAGGGACTAGAGAGATCCCAGAACAGGGAATGAGGAGGATGCCCTGCATAGTTGAACAGCCCGAAGGAAGGCAAGCTAATAAAACAGGAAGTGAAAAGGTTAAGGAACTGCCAGAGGAGTGGTTGGCAGAAACCTTCCTTCCAAATGCTTCACTCAGTTGACAAACCGCAAGGGAGTACAGCTGGAGCTGGACTTCCACTTGAGGGCAGAAGTGTTCCAGGGCGGTCGTGAAACAAGTTTGGCGAGCGACCCCTCCCAAGCCAAAGGCTCAGAATAAGAATAAATTGGGACTGGAATGTCCCAGAAAGCGATTCTTCACTCAGCTGAAAATAAACAGGGATGTACAATGAGACCTTCTTCAGGATGGGTATTAAATGCTGGCGTAGCCAATGGGCTCACATTCCAGGAATGAAGAAATAAATAAAAAGCTGACCATTCAGCAGAGGACAATCGTGTTCCATGCAAGATGGAAACTCCTTCCAAAGTTAAAGGGAAAACATGGAACCGCCTCAATGGATTGCCGTGAGACACAGATAAAGTCCACTTCGAAACATCCAACTGACCACCAGAGATGTTCCAACAAGATTGGACCCGCTGTACTCACCCACACGAGGCAATCTGGTACACTGCCCACTGCAGTCAAACATCTCTGTAACCACACTGCAGGCTGCATTACTGTGACCCTGCCTGGTATGGATGTGGGTAAAGCCTTTACAGAAAGCAGACTTCCTATCGTTCAGCCTCAGACAGGCCGGGCCAGTTTCGGGAGAAGGTTACCGGCCTGTTGTAATGCTAACTGATGGAGCCCTAGCAACGGTCACCTGACCCGAGCTGGACCCCGAACTAGAATGCCTGAAAGAGGCTGAAACCCCATTCAGAACCCCCCCCCCCCCCCCCCCCCCCCCACCCCCACCCCCCACTCCGTTTAGCCACGGCACCCGTGTGTGAACTAAGTAACCCACAGGTTAGCGAGGTGGACAGGGACGGGCGAAGCTGGACAAGAACATCACAGTCCGCCTGGCACTCACAGAGTGAGGTACCCAGAATTATGCTGCATATAGCCCCGAGCAGCTTGACCATCACTCAGCCCCTGAGTGCCAACCAGGCCCCAGAAGAATCAGGATTTGGGCAGGCACTGAGATCTGAAAACAAGTTTGCGAGACATAGAAACATGGAAATTAGGAGCAGGAGGAGGCAATTCGATCCTGCTCCTGCATTCCATATAAGCAGAGAATTCTCCATCTCATTGAAACATGCAGCACGATGGCACAGTGGGTTTGCACTGCTGCCTCACAGCGCTTTGGGTATCTGTGCGGAGTCTGCATGTTCTCCCCGTGTCTGTGTGGGTTTCCTCTGGGTGCTCCGGTTTCCTCTCACAGTCCAAACAGGTTAGGTGGATTTGCCGTGATCGATGCGCAGGGTCATGGGAATAAGGTAGGGGAGTGGGCCTAGGTGGGTTTTCGTCGGTGTAGCAGACTCGATGGGCACTCTCCTGCACTCTAGAGATTCTATGGAATATAGGAGCAGGAGTAGGCCATCTACTCAGCACGGTAGCATTGTGGATAGCACAGTTGCTTCACAGCTCCAGGGTCCCAGCTTCGATTCCCGGCTTGGGTCACTGTGTGGAGTCTGCACGTTCTTCCCGTGTCTGCATGGTTTCTTCCCACAGTCCAAAGATGTGCAGGGTAGGTGGATTGGCCATGACAAATTGCCCTTAGTGTCCAAAAAAGATAAGGTGGGGTTCCTGGGTTATGGGGATAGGGTGAAGGCATGGGCTTGAGTAGGGTGCTCTTACCAAGGGCCGGTGCAGACTCGATGGGCTGAATGACCTCCTTCTGCTCTGTAAAGTCTATGATCTGATCCTTGAAGCCTGCTCCACCATTCAATATGAACATGGCGGATCCTCTTTCTCGGTGCTATACCCTTGCTCTCTTCCTGTACCCCTTGGCGCCTTGAGGGTCTAGAAATATACATTTCCTTCCTAAATATGTTCAGCGATTTGGCCTCCACAGCCTTCTGTAGAGAATTGCACAGGTTCACCACCCTCTGAGTGAAGACATTACCCTGTATCCTGAGACTGTGACCCTTGTTCTAAATCCCACCCCACTCAGAGGAAACAACATCCCTGTATCCAGTGTATCCAGCCCTGGTGGAATTATATACATTTCAATGAGACCCCCTCTCAGTCTTCTAAATTCCAGTGAATATAAGCCCAGTCAACCCAATCTCTCCTCCTACAACAATCCTGTCATCCCAGGAATCAGTCTGGTGAACAATCACTGAACTCCCTTTATGGCACGCATATTCTTTCTTAGATGAGGAGACCAAAAATGCACAGATTAAGCCAGGTGTGGTCTCACCAAGGCCCTGTATGGCTGCAGATAGAGATCATAGTTCCTTTACTCAAACCCTCTTGTATTGAAGGCCAACATACCATTTGCTTATGCTGAGTCCCCAACAGAGCTCTAAATCCAAAACGACTCTCCTATAAAAGATTTAAAACCTTTCCAGGTTACTTAAATGTTTCACATCCATGGAGAGGACTGGGATCTTGCTAGAGCCCTATCCCGGGTTTTTAATCTCAAAACCAAAGACAGCAGGAAACTGCCATTGCCCCTGCCAACTGTGTGGTTCATTTTCCAGTGTGAATGAGGGACAAACTCTTTACTTCCTGCTTTGTTTTTCATAAGACCATGCAAAAAATGAAATAGAATCCATTCAAATAAAATAATATGACCAAAGCCTCAGGCCTGTTTGACAAGTTAATAATGCCTTGCTGGGCTGCATTTCTCAGTGTGCTTTTCAACATGTGATCAGCAGAGCACATCAAATGAGCTCTGACCAACTTGGACACCTGACTCTCTCCAATCTGTCTCTGCTGGATGTTCTGTACCATCGCCTACAAGTCTGATTCATTTCTGCATGCCTATCTCATCGCGTGAATTCAACCCCAGCGGAAAAATGAATTATCCAGCATCGGTTTTCAAGCTACTCGAACCCCTTGAAGGAGTGAACTAATATTTACTTTCTCTGTGGTGTCCCTACTGTAAAATCGGCTCTTTTCAATCTCTCTCTTTACTATCTGAGCGCGGAGGAGAAGTTACGAACACTCCTTTTTGTGTTTTGGAGTGTGTGCAATGTGGGCGGCACAGTGGTTAGCACTGTTGCTTCACAGCTCCAGGGTCCCAGGTTCGATTCCCGGCTTTGGCCACTGGCTGTGTGGAGTCTGCACGTTCTCCCTGTGTCTGCGTGGGTTTCCTCCGGGTGCTCTGGTTTCCTTCCACAAGTCCCGAAAGACATGCTTGTTCGGTGAATTGGACATTCTGAATTCTCCCTCTGTGTACCCGAACAGACGCCGGAATGTGGCGACTAGGGGCTTTTCACAGTAACTTCATTGCAGTGTTAATGTAAGCCTACTTGTGACAATAATAAAAATGATAAATAAATTTAGAGTTTTTTCCAATTAAGGAGCAATTTAGCGTGGCCAATCCACCTACCCTGCACATCTTTGGGTTGTGGGGGCGAAACCCACGCAAACACGGGGAGAATGTGCAAACTCCACACAGACAGTGACCCAGAGCCGGGATCGAACCTGGGACCTTAGCGTTATGAGGGAGCAGTGCGAACCACTGCGCCACCGTGCTGCCCATACTTCTGACAATAATAAAGATTATTATTATTGAAGATATGGACATAATTTCGATAACATCTAACGTTAGGGGTGGGGTCGAGGCTGATGCCGACCCGAGAGTACCATGTGTTTGAGCCGGTGAAATTGGATTCGGGGATGTGAGGAGCGGAGGAATGGTGACAATGAAGGAGTAATTTCTGGAAGGGCAGTTTGTGAGCTTGGAGGAGTTGATGGAGAAGTTTGGCATTCCTCGGGAGAGGCCTTTAGCTATATGCAGATGCGAGATTTTACAGGGAAGGTTTTTCCGAAGTTTCCGGTGAAACTACCCCCCTCACTGTTGGAGGGAGTGTTGTCGGTGATGCGGTTGGCGGAGGGGGTTATCTCCGTGAATTATGGGAGGATTTTGGGGGAGAATAGGGTGTTATTAGATGGGGTTAAGGCTAAGTGGGAGGAGGAGCTGGGGATGGCACTGGAGGAGGGGTGAATGCCTCAACCTCATGTTGGAGGCTGAGGTTCATACAGTTTAAGGTGGTGCATGGGGCGAACCTGATGAGGTCAAGGCTGAGCTGGTTGTTTGAGGGGGTGGATGGACGACACTTGTGAGTGGTGTGGGAGGGGCCCAGCCAATCATGTGCGAATGTTGTCGATATGGACTTCTTAAGGCCTTTGACAATTTCCCTCGTTGCAGACTGGTGCAGGAGGTGAAGCCGCACGGGATCGGAGGTGTGCTGGCAAGATGGATACAGAACTGGCAAGGTCATAGAAGACAGAGGGTAGCAGTGGAAGGTGCTTTTCTGAAAGGAAGGCTGTGACTAGTGGTGTTCCGCTGGGATCAGTGCTGGGACCTTTGCCGTTTGTAGTGTATATAAATGATTTAAAGGAAAATGTAACTGGTCTGATTAGTAAGTTTGCGGATGACACAAAGGTTGGTGGAATTACGGATAGCAATGAGGACTGTCAGAGTGTTAATTTTTGTTTCCCTCAGTCCGGATGAAATGATCAATCGAACACCAAGCTACTTCAACAAACATATGTTTATTCACGGCCGGGACTTGAGCACTGTACATCAGAAGTGTCCACAGTAGCAAGTCGAAGTTAATACAGCAGACAATTACTTTTATAATTAAATGACAATGTTTCCTTCCTAAGGACAGCCCCCTTAGAGGAGGCCTGAGAATTACAGCATTCTGTTGTTCTCAGCTAAAATATAGTTATCTGTAGAATTAGAAACGATTCCCAAGGCCGGGTTTTGTTACTGCAACTGTTAGTGCAAAAGCATAAGCGATAACAAAATGCCTTGAAATTCCATTAGACTAAAAACTCTGTTTGACATTTCATTTTCCCATCAAGCTCTATTCTAACGCCAGATTAAAAACTCTGTTTGACATTCTATAGCTTGAGCCATATTCTCAAGAGGAAATAGATCACTTAGAGACTTGGGCGGAGGGATGGCAGATGGAGTTTAATCCGGACAAATGTGAGGTAATGCATTTTGGAAGGTCTAATACAGGTTGGGAATATACAGTAAATAGCAGAACCCTGAAGCGTATTGACACACAAGGATCTGAGTGTACAGCTCCATAGGTCACTAAAAATTTCAAAGCAAGTGGTGAAGGTCGTTGTGGTAGTATGTATTGGGGGTCATGTGGGACTGGAAGCCCTAATGTCATTGGTTGACAGATCCCGGGTCCTGGTTGGCCGTTGACCTCTAGCTCCGCCCTGAAGGCGGAGTATAAGAAGCCGGAGTCCTCCCCCGCAGGCCATTCTACTATCGAGCTGCGGGGGAACAGACACGCTTAATAAAGCCTCATCGACTTCACTCTATTCGTCTCACGGAGTCTTTGTGCGCTACAATTTATTAAGCGTGCCTAAAAAGGACTATGGAGCTCAGGATCATTCCGGAATGCCTGAGGATCAGCCCCCACACAGTGAACGCAGCAGCAGCCTTCAAGCACTGGCAGACTTGTTTCGAGGCCTACCTCAGAACGGCCACCGACCGGGTCACAGAAGACCAAAAACTACAGGTCCTGCACTCGAGGGTGAGCACGGAGATTTTCTCCCTCATCGAAGACGCGGAGGATTTCCAGACGGCGTTCGCAGCACTGAAAAGTCTCTATGTCCGCCCAGTTAACCAAATCTACGCTCGTTACCAGCTCGCGACGAGACGGCAAGGTCCCGGAGAATCGATGGACGAATTCTACGCCGCGCTGCTGATTTTGGGACGAGCCTGCAGCTGCCCTTCGGTGAACGCAAATGAATACACGGACATGTTAATGCGCGATGCTTTTGTGGCAGGTATGAATTCCTCCCAAATCCGCCAAAGACTTCTAGAAAGAGAGTCGCTAGGACTCTGAGGCCCGGGCCCTAGCAGCCTCCCTAGACGTGGCCGCGCGTAATACCCGCGCCTACGGCCCCGACCGCGCGGCAGCCCATTGGGCTCCGTACGTACCCGTCGCGACAAACCCACCCCCCTCCCCGGACACCCCACAGGCTTGCGCGGTCCAAACACCAAGTCGCACCGGGGGCGCCCGATGCTATTTCTGCGGCCAGGCGAAACACCCCCGGCAGCGCTGCCCGGCCCGCGCAGCAATCTGCAAGAGCTGCGGGAAAAAGGGCCATTTTGCGGTTGTGTGCCGGTCCCGTGAGGTCGCCGCTGTCCCGGGAGAACAGGGAGCCTTGCAAGCCGTTTACGCTCCCCAACCCCCCCAGCGCCCCATGTACGACCCGCAGGCGCAGCCGCTCTGGGTCCCGACCACCGCGGTCCCGGGAGAACAGGGAGCCCTGCACGCCGCTTACGCTCCCCAACCCCCCCCCCCGTCCCCACGCTCCCTAACCCCCCCAGCGCCCCATGTGCGACCCGCAGAAGCCGCCATTTTGGGTCCCGGCCACCACGAGGGGAGGAAGGGCGCCACCATCTTGGACCACCCCAGACCTGTACGACGCGTGGGGGCGGCCATTTTGTCCATCCCCGACGCCATCTTGTGACCCCCCAGCCATGTGCGATGTATGGGGGCAGCCATTTTGTTCATCACCGACGCCATCTTGGACGACCACACGGACCCCACTCCACTACTACAACCACGTCTCGCTTCAATTACGCTCGCTAAAGCTCGGCCCCGGACACTCCAGACGACGACGACAACGGTGCTAATAAACGGCCACGAGACACCATGACTAGTCGACTCCGGGAGCACGTAGAGCTTTATCCACCCCGACACGTTAAGACGCTGTTCCTTGACCACCTATCCCAGCACACAAAAGATTTCCCTAGCTGCAGGATCCCACTCCGTACAGATCCACGGATTCTGCATAGTTACCCTAACGGTGCAGGGAGGGAGTTCAAAATCTACAAACTAAACGTCCTTCCCCAACTCTGCGCCCCCACCTTACTGGGATTAGATTTCCAATGCAATCTACAGAGCCTTACGTTCAAATTCGGCGGCCCAATACCCCCACTCACTATCTGCGGCCTCGCAACCCTCAAGGTGCAACCCCCGTCCTTGTTTGCGAACCTCACCCCGGACTCCAAACCCGTCGCCACTAGGAGCAGACGGTACAGCGCCCAGGACCGGACCTTCATTCGGTCCGAAGTCCAGCGGCTACTAAAGGAAGGCATAATCCAGGCCAGCAATAGTCCCTGGAGAGCGCAGGTGGTAGTAATGAAGACAGGGGAGAAACAAAGGATGGTCATAGACTATAGCCAGACCATCAACAGGTACACACAACTAGACCCGTACCCTCTCCCCCGCATATCCGACATGGTCAATCGGATTGCCCAATATAAAGTCTTCTCCACCGTGGACCTCAAGTCCGCCTACCATCAGCTCCCCATCCGCCCAAGTGACCGCAAGTACACAGCCTTCGAGGCAGACGGACGATTATACCATTTCCTAAGGGTCCCATTTGGCGTCACAAACGGGGTCTCGGTCTTCCAACGGGAGATGGACCGAATGGTTGATCAACATGGGTTGCGGGCCACGTTCCCGTATCTCGACAATGTAACCATCTGCGGCCACGACCAGCAGGACCACGACGCCAACCTCCAAAAATTCCTCCAGACCGCCAAAGCCTTGAACCTCACGTACAACGAGGACAAGTGCGTTTTTAGCACCAATCGGCTAGCCATTCTGGGCTACGTAGTGCGCAATGGGATAATAGGCCCCGACCCCGAACGTATGCGCGCCCTCATGGAATTCCCCCTCCCGCACTGCCCAAAAGCCATGAAACGCTGCCTGGGGTTCTTTTCATACTACGCCCAGTGGGTCCCCCAGTACGCAGACAAGGCCCGCCCCCTAATACAGACCACGACCTTCCCTCTGTCGACAGAGGCTTGCCAGGCCTTCAGCCGCATCAAAGCGGATATCGCAAAAGCCACGATGCGCGCCATCGACGAGTCCCTCCCCTTCCAGGTCGAGAGCGACGCCTCCGACGTAGCTCTAGCGGCCACCCTTAACCAAGCGGGCAGACCCGTGGCCTTTTTCTCCCGGACCCTCCACGCCTCAGAAATCCGCCACTCCTCAGTGGAAAAGGAAGCCCAAGCCATAGTGGAAGCTGTGCGACATTGGAGGCATTACCTGGCCGGCAGGAGATTCACTCTCCTCACTGACCAACGGTCGGTAGCCTTCATGTTCGATAATGCACAGCGGGGCAAAATCAAAAACGACAAGATCTTAAGGTGGAGGATCGAGCTCTCCACCTTCAACTACGAGATTTTGTATCGTCCCGGAAAGCTGAACGAGCCGTCCGATGCCCTATCCCGCGGCACATGTGCCAACGCACAAATTAACCACCTCCAAACCCTCCACGAGGACCTCTGCCATCCGGGGGTCACTCGGTTTTTCCACTTTATCAAGTCCCGCAACCTCCCATACTCTTTAGAGGAGGTCCGCACAGTTACAAGGGACTGCCACATCTGTGCGGAATGCAAACCGCATTTTTTCAGGCCGGATGGTGCTTCCCGCCCCTTTGAACGCCTTAGTCTCGATTTCAAAGGGCCCCTCCCCTCCACCGACCGCAACACATACTTTCTTAATGTGGTGGATGAATACTCCCGCTTCCCATTCGCCATTCCCTGCTCTGACATGACCGCGGCCACAGTCATTAAAGCCCTGAACACCATCTTCACACTGTTCGGTTGCCCCGCATACGTCCACAGCGACAGGGGGTCCTCTTTCATGAGTGACGAGCTGCGCCAGTTCCTGCTCAGCAAGGGCATAGCCTCAAGCAGGACGACCAGCTACAACCCCCGGGGGAACGGGCAAGTAGAGAGGGAGAACGGCACGGTCTGGAAGACCGTCCTACTGGCCCTACGGTCCAGGGACCTCCCAGTTTCACGGTGGCAGGAGGTCCTCCCGGACGCTCTCCACTCCATCCGGTCGCTATTATGTACGAGCACTAATCAAACGCCTCATGAGCGTCTCCTTGTCTTCCCTAGGAGATCCTCCTCTGGAACGTCGCTGCCGACCTGGCTGGCGGCCCCAGGACCCTTCTTGCTCCGAAAGCATGTGCGGGCACATAAGGCGGACCCGTTGGTCGAAAGGGTTCACCTCCTCCACGCGAACCCGCAGTACGCTTACGTGGAGTACCCCGACGGCCGACAGGACACGGTCTCCCTGCGGGATCTGGCGCCTGCCGGTAACACACACACCCCCCCCCGACACCATTCACCCCAACCCCCCCCCCTTCCTGTCACCGCCGCACCCCGCGACCGCCCCCTTCCCAGGAGGATCGGTTCCCCTCCCCTCAGGCCCGACCAAGAATAAAGCCCAAGCTGAAACCGTAAGGCTCCCGGAGACGACAACACCGGTACAAGCACCACCACCACCACCGGGGCCGAGGCGATCGACACGGACGACCAGACCGCCCGATCGACTCGTGGCGTCGATCTAAATCAATATATGGACTTTTCACAAGAACATTTTGCTTTTCTCCCGATACCTTCTGTAAATAGTTGAAACAGGACAAAATTGTACAATACTGTATTGCCATGTGAATGTTTTCCTCACAGGACCAGCCCTGTAAACCCTTACCACCATACGAAGCATCACCCCGCCGGGTTCATTTTTGACAAGGGGTGAATGTGGTAGTATGTATTGGGGGTCATGTGGGACTGGAAGCCCTAATGTCATTGGCTGACAGATCCCGGGTCCTGGTTGGCCGTTGACCTCTAGCTCCGCCCTGAAGGTGGAGTATAAGAAGCCGGAGTCCTCCCCCGCAGGCCATTCTACTATCGAGCTGCGGGGGAACAGACACGCTTAATAAAGCCTCATCGACTTCACTCTATTCGTCTCACGGAGTCTTTGTGCGTTACAGTCGTCAAGAAAGCTTACGGTGACTATGCGAGCTTTGTCGGGATTGGTTTGGACATGTGAACTTGGCACTCGGTTCAGTCAGGAAGATAAAATATATCCTCTTGTGCACCAACCTCTCTGAACCTTTCTATTTCTGACTTTTAACTGTTGTCCCCTGCCACTCTCTTCACCCTCACAGAGCATGGGGAGGGTCATCCTCCTTTGCCACCATCCCTCGACCTTCCAATAGGTGACAAAAACGCCCTCTGTAATGCTCCAGTCAATCAGTACATACCGGGGGTGCCACACTGCAAGTGTTTCCATGGGAATGAAACAATTCAGATGACTATATTCGGGGGATGAGCTTGGAATGGACTCAAACAACAATTCAAACGACAGGGAGAGAGAGCGGGACAGAGGTGTTGGTGGAGACAGGGTGAATCAGCGGTTGTGTTGATTGTTCCTGACGCCTTAGTGCACCAATGCCCAAAATTCTAAAATTCTCAACCCCGTCTTCAAATCCAACTGTGAATTATACTCCTCTCCCTAGATCTGCATCCTCTTCCAACCCTTCTGACGTGCCTTATCTCAATAACCTCCTCCAGCCTCTAGAAAACTCCCGAACTGTGCAACCTAATCCAGCCACTACAAATCTCCCTTTCTCTGCAACCTCCTCCAGCCCCGACAACCCTCCCTATCTCTGCAACCTCCTCCAGCCCCGACAACCCTCCCTATCTCGGTAACCTCCTCCAGCCCCTACAACTCTCCCTATCTCTGTAACCTCCTCCAGCCCCTACAACCCTCCCTGTCTCTGTAACCTCCCCCAGCCCCGACAACCCTCCCTATCTCTGCAAGCTCCTCCAGCCCCGACAACCCTCCCTATCTCGGTAACCTCCTCCAGCCCCTACAACTCTCCCTATCTCTGTAACCTCCTCCAGCCCCGACAACCCTCCCTATCTCTTTAACCTCCTCCAGCCCCTACAACCCTCCCTATCTCTGTAACTTCCTCCAGCCCCTACAACCCTCCCTATCTCTGTAACTTCCTCCAGCCCCTACAAACCTCCCTATCTCTGTAACCTCCTCCAGCCCCTACAACCCTCCCTATCTCTGTAACCTCCTCCAGCCTCTACAACCCTCCCTATCTCTGTAACCTCCCCCAGCCCCTACAACCCTCCCTATCTCTGTAACCTCCTCCAGCCCCTACAAACCTCCCTATCTCTGTAACCTTATCCAGTCCCTACAACCCTCCATATCTCTGTAACCTCCAGCTGTTACAACCCTCCCTATCTCCGTAACCTCCTTCAGCCTCTACAACCCTCCCTATCTCTGAAACCTCCTCCAGCCCCCCCTATCTCTGTAACCTCATCTAACCCCTACAACCCTCACCATCGCTATAACTTCCTCCAGCTCCCTACAACGCTCCCTATGTCTGTAACCTTCTCCATATCTCTCAGTTCGACTCAGTTAGCCACTTGGAGCACTGTGCACAGTTCTGGTCTCCATATCCCTCGGTTAAACCACACTGGGAGCACTGCACAGTTCTGGTCTACATATCCCTCAGTAAGACCACACTGGGAGCACTGTGCACAGTTCTAGTCTCCATATCCCTCAGTTAGACCACACCGGGAGCACTATGCAAAGTTCTGGTCTCCATATCCTTCGGTTAGACCACACAGGGAGCACTGCACAGTTCTGGTCTCCATATCCATTGGTTAGACCACACTGGGAGCACTGTGCACAGTTCTGGTCTCCCTATACCTCAGTTAGACCACACTGGGAGCACTGTGCACAGTTCTGGTCTCCCTGTCCCTCGGTTAGACAACACTGGGAGCACTGCACAGTTCTGGTCTCCATACCCCTCGGTTAGACCACACTGGGAGCACTGTGCACAGTTCTGGTCTCCATATCCCTCGGTTAGACCACACTGGGAGCACTGTGCACAGTTCTGGTATCCATATCCCTCGGTTAGACCAGACTGGGAGCACAGTGCACAGTTCATGTCTCCATATCCTCAGTTAGTCCACACTGGGAGCACTGTGCACAGTTCTGGTCTGTATATACCTCAGTTCGACCACACTGGGAGCACTGTGCAGATTTCTGGTTTCCATATCCCTCGGTTAGACCACACTGGGAGCACTGTGCACAGTTCTGGTCTCCATCTCCCTCGGTTAGACCACACTGGGAGCACTGTGCACAGTTCTGGTCTCCATATCCCTCAGTTAGACCACACTGGGAGCACTATGCACAGTTCTGGTCTCCATATCCCTCGGTTAGACCAGACTGGGAGCATTGTGCACAGTTCAGGTCTCCATATCCTCAGTTAGTCCACACTGGGAGCACTGTGCACAGTTCTGGTCTCCATATCCCTCGGTTAGACCACACTGGGAGCACTGTGCACAGTTCTAGTCTGTATATACCTCAGTTAGACCACACTGGGAGCACTGTGCAGAGTTCTGGTCTCCATATCCCTCAGTTAGACCACACTGGGAGCACTGTGCACAGTTCTGGTCTCCATCTCCCTCGGTTAGACCACACTGGGAGCACTGTGGACAGTTCTGGTCTCCATATTCCTCGGTTAGACCACACTGGGGGCACTGGATACAGTTCTGGTCTCCATCTCCCTCGGTTAGACCACACTGGGAGCAATGTGCACAGTTCTGGTCTCCATATCCCTCGGTTAGACCAGACTTGGACCATTGTGCAAAGTTATGGTACTAATTCACCTGCCTTGCACCACACTAGTGTGAGAATGTACGTTATTTCCTGAAATACGTTTGGGTTGTATTGTATTCTGGAAAGAAGGGCGTCTGTTTGAGCCCGTGTGTATGTGAGAGTGTGTTTAAGTGTGAGGGTTTGTGTATTTGTTTGAGTGTGTTGGTGCGTATGAGTGATGGTGTCTCTGAGTGCGTGTGTGTGATTTTTGTGTATGTGATTGTGCTACAGGGTGAGCGTGTGTGTGTGTGTGTCTGTGACTGTGTGTGACTTGTCTCGGTGTATGTTTGCATTTGTGATGGTGTGAATGAGTAAGTGACTGAGTATGTTTGTGAGTGTATTGTGGGTGCGAGAATTATTGTGCACGAATGTTAGTGTGTCTGAGTGTTTTTGTGTGTGAGTGTGTGTGTGTTTATTTGTGAGTGCGTGTGTGATAGTGTGTGTGACAGTGTGTGTGTGTTTGTTAGTGTGTGTGTTTTAATTAGAATCTGTGTATGTGCAGACTGCATGTCCACGTGTGTCTAAATTTGAGTCTGTGAGTGTTTAAATGAGAGTGCGTATGTGATTGTATGCATGTGAATGTGTGTGTGCGCGTGTGAGTGCGCCTCTGTGTGTGTGAGTGTGACACACATACAGACTCACTCTCACACACAGATAGACCTCGCCCCACACACATGCTCACCCTCTCCCTCACACACACAGATAGACTTCACCCCACACACATGCTCACCCTCTCTCTCACACACAGATAGACCTCAACCCACACACATGCTCACACTCTCTCTCACACACACACAGATAGACCTCACCCCACACACATGCTCACCCTCTCTCTCACACACAGATAGACCTCAACCCACACACATACTCACACTCTCTCTCTCACCCACACACTTGGGCCTCATCCCACACATGCTCAACCTCTCTCACACACACACAGATAGACCTCACCCCACACACGTGCTCACCCTCTCTCACACACACACACATAGAGAGACCTCACCCCACACACATGCTCACACTCTCTCTCACACAAACACAGATAGACCTCGCCCCACACACATGCTCACCCTCTCTCACACACACACAGATAGACCTCACCCCACACACGTGCTCACCCTCTCTCACACACACACACATAGAGAGACCTCACCACACACACATGCTCACCCTCTCTCCCTCACACACACACAGATAGACCTCACCCCACACACATGCTCACACTCTCTCTCACACAAACACAGATAGACCTCACCCCACACACATGTTCACCCTCCCTCTCTCTCACACACAGATAGACCTCACCCCACACAAATGCTCACCCTCTCTCACACACACAGATAGACCTCACCCCACACACATGCTCACCCTCTCTCACACACACACAGATAGACCTCACCCCACACACATGCTCACCCTCTCTCACACACACACACAGATAGACCTCGCCCCACACACATGCTCACACACTCTCTCACACACACAGAGATAGACCTCACCCCACACACATGCTCACCCTCTCTCACACAAACACACAGATGGACCTCACCCCACACACATGCTCACACTCTCGCTTACACACACACAGATAGATCTCGCCCCACACACAAGCTCAACCTCGCTCTCTCACACACACACACAGATAGACCTCACCCCACACACATGCTCACCCTCTCTCTCTCACACACACAGGTAGATCTCACCCCACCCACAAGCTCACCCTCGCTCTCTCACAGACACAGATAGACCTCACCCCACACACATGCTCACCCTTTCTCTCTCACACACACAGATAGACCTCACACAACACACATGCTCACCCTCTCTCTCACACACACACAGATAGACCTCACCCCACACACATGCTCACCCTCTCGCACACACACACACAGATAGACCTCGCCCCACACACATGCTCACACTCTCTCTCACACACACGTAGACCTCACCCCACACACCTGCTCACCCTCTCTCACACACACACAGATAGACCTCATCCCACACACATGCACACCCTCTTTCACACACACACAGATAGACCTCACCCCACACACATGCTCACCCTCTCTCTCACACACACATAGTCCTCACCCCACACACATGCTCTCCCTCTCTCACACAGATACAGATAGACCTCACCCCACACACATGCTCACCCTCTCTCTCACACACACACAGATAGACCTCACCCCACACACATGCTCACCCTCTCTCACACACACACACATAGATAGACCTCACCCCACACACATGCTCACCCTCTCTCTCTCACACACACAGATAGACCTCACCCCACACACATGCTCACCCTCTCTCTCACCCACACACTTGGACCTCACCCCACACACATGCTCACCCTCTCTCACACACACACACACAGATAGACCTCACCCCACACACATGCTCACCCTCTCTCACACACACACAGATAGACCTCGCCCCGCACACATGCTCACCCTCTCTCACACACACACAGATAGACCTCACCCCACACACATGCTCACAATCTCTCTCACACACACACAGATAGACCTCACCCCACACACATGCTCACAATCTCTCTCACACACACACAGATAGACCTCACCCCACACACATGCTCACACACTCTCTCACACACACACATATAGACCTCACCCAACACACATGCTCACCCTCTCTCACACAAACACACAGATAGATCTCACCCCACACACATGCTCACACTCTCGCTTACACACACACAGATAGACCTCGCCCCACACACAAGCTCACACTCGCTCTCTCACACACACACATAGATAGACCTCACCCCACACACATGCTCACCCTCTCTCTCTCTCACACACACAGGTAGATCTCACCCCACACACATGCTCACTCTCGCTCTCTCACAGACACAGATTGACCTCACCCCACTCACATGCTCACCCTTTCTCTCTCACACACACAGATAGACCTCGCCCCACACACCTGCACACCCTCTCTCACACACACACAGATAGACCTCATCCCACACACATGCTCACCCTCTTTCACACACAGACAGATAGACCTCACCCCACACACATGCTCACCCTCTCTCTCTCACACACACACAGATAGACCTCACCCCACACACATGCTCACCCTCTCTCTCACACACACACAGATAGACCTCACCCCACACACATGCTCACAATCTCTCTCACACACACACAGATAGACCTCACCCCACACACATGTTAACACTCTCTCAAACACACAGATAGACCTCGCCCCAAACACATGCTCACCCTCTCTCTCACACACACAAATAGACCTCACCCCACACAAATGCTCAGATAGAGCTCACCCCACACAAATGCTCACTCTCTCACACACACACAGATAGATCTCACCCCACACAAATGCTCAGATAGAGCTCACCCCACACAAATGCTCACTCTCTCACACACACACAGATAGACCTCACCCCACACACATGCTCACCCTCTCTCACACACACACATAGATAGACCTCACCCCACACACATGCTCACCCTCTCTCTCACACACACACACAGATAGACCTCACCCCACACACATGCTTACCCTCTCTCACACACACACAGATAGACCTCACCCCACACACATGCTCACCCTTACTCCCACACACACACAGATAGACCTCACACCACACACATGCTCACCGTCTCTCTCACACACACACAGATAGACCTCACCTCACACACATTCCCACCCTCTCTCACACACACACATAGACCGCACCCCACACACATGCTCACCCTCTCTCTCACACACAGATGGACCTCACCCCACACACATGCCCACTCTCTTGCACACACACACAGATAGACCGCACCCCACACACATGCTCACCCTCTCGCACACACACACACAGATAGACCTCACCCCACACACATGCTCACCCTCTCTCTCACACACACACAGATAGACCGCACCCCACACACATGCTCACCCTCTCTCTCACACACACAGATAGACCTCACCCCACACACATGCTCACCCTCTCTCTCACACACACACAGATAGACCTCACCCCACACACATGCCCACCCTCTCTCACACACACACAGATAGACCGCACCCCACACACATGCTCACCCTCGCTCTCTCACACACACAGATAGACCTCACCCCACACACATGCTCACCCTCTCTCTCTCACACACACAGATAGACCTCACCCCACACACATGCTCACCCTTTCTCCCACACACACACAGATAGACCTCACCCCACACACATGCTCACCCTCTCTCACACACACACAGATAGACCTCGTCCCACACACATGCTCACCCTCTCTCACACACACACAGATAGACCTCACCCCACACACATGCTCACAATCTCTCTCACACACACACAGATAGACCTCACCCCACACACATGCTCACAATCTCTCTCACACACACACAGATAGACCTCACCCCACACACATGCTCACCATCTCTCTCACACACACACAGATAGACCTCACCCCACACACATGCTCACCATCTCTCTCACACACACACAGATAGATCTCACCCCACACATGCTCACCCTCTCTCACACACACACACAGATAGACCTCGCCCCACACACATGCTCACACTCTATCTCACACACACAGATAGACCTCACCCCACACACGAGCTCACCCTCCCTCTCTCACACACAGAGATAGACCTCACCCCACACACATGCTCACACTCTCTCTCACACACACACAGATAGACCTCACCCCACACACATGCTCACCCTCTCTCACACACACACAGATAGATCTCACCCCACACACATGCTCACCCTCTCTCTCACACACACAGATAGACCTCACCCCACACACATGCTCACCCTCTCTCACACACACACACAGATAGATAGACGTCACCCCACACACATGCTCACCCTCTCTCTCTCACACACACAGATAGACCTCACCCCACACACATGCTCACCCTCAATCACACACAGATAGACCTCACCCCACACACATGCTCGCCCTCTCACACACACACAGTTAGACCTCACCCCACAGACATGCTCACCCTCTCTCACACACATAGATAGACATCACCCCACACACATGCTCACCCTCTCTCTCTCTCACACACACAGATAGACCTCACCCCACACACATGCTCACCCTCTCTCTCACCTACACACTTGGACCTCACCCCACACACATGCTCACCCTCTCTCTCAGACACAGATAGACCTCGCCCCACACACATGCTCACCCTCTCTCACACACACACAGATAGACCTCGCCCCACACACATGCTCACACTCTATCTCACACACACAGATAGACCTCACCCCACACACAAGCTCACCCTCCCTCTCTCACACACAGAGATAGACCTCACCCCACACACATGCTCACCCTCTCTCTCTCACACACAGAGATAGACCTCACCCCACACACATGCTCACACTCTCTCTCACACACACACAGATAGACCTCACCCCACACACAAGCTCACCCTCTCTCACACAGACACAAATAGATCTCATCCCACACACATGCTCACCCTCTCTCTCACACACACAGATAGACCTCACCCCACACACATGCTCACCCTCTCTCACACACACACACACACATAGATAGACCTCACCCCACACACATGCTCACCCTCTCTCTCACACACACAGATAGACCTCACCCCACACACATGCTCACCCTCAATCACACACAGATAGACCTCACCCCACACACATGCTCGCCCTCTCACACACACACAGATAGACCTCACCCCACAGACATGCTCACCCTCTCTCACACACATAGATAGACCTCACCCCACACACATGCTCACCCTCTCTCTCTCTCACACACACAGATAGACCTCACCCCACACACATGCTCACCCTCTCTCTCACCTACACACTTGGACCTCACCCCACACACATGCTCACCCTCTTTCAGACACAGATAGACCTCGCCCCACACACATGCTCACCCTCTCTCACACAGACACAGATAGACCTCACCCCACACACATGCTCACAATCTCTCTCACACACACACAGATAGACCTCACCCCACACACATGCGCACCCTCTCTCACACACACACAGATAGATCTCTCCCCACACACATACTCACCCTCTCTCACACACACACACATAGATAGACCTCACCCCACACATGCTCACCCTCTCTCACACACACACAGATAGACCTCGCCCCACACACATGCTCACACTCTATCTCACACACACAGATAGACCTCACCCCACACACAAGCTCACCCTCGCTCTCTCACACACACAGATTGACCTCACCCCACACACATGCTCACCCTCTCTCTCTCACACACAGAGATAGACCTCACCCCACACACATGCTCACACTCTCTCTCACACACACACAGATAGACCTCACCCCACACACATGCTCACCCTCTCTCTCACCTACACACTTGGACCTCACCCCACACACATGCTCACCCTCTCTCTCAGACACAGATAGACCTCGCCCCACACACATGCTCACCCTCTCTCACACACACACAGATAGACCTCGCCCCACACACATGCTCACACTCTATCTCACACACACAGATAGACCTCACCCCACACACAAGCTCACCCTCCCTCTCTCACACACACAGATAGACCTCACCCCACACACATGCTCACCCTCTCTCTCTCACACACAGAGATAGACCTCACCCCACACACATGCTCACACTCTCTCTCACACACACACAGATAGACCTCACCCCACACACAAGCTCACCCTCTCTCACACAGACACAAATAGATCTCACCCCACACACATGCTCACCCTCTCTCTCACACACACAGATAGACCTCACCCCACACACATGCTCACCCTCTCTCACACACACACACACACATAGATAGACCTCACCCCACACACATGCTCACCCTCTCTCTCACACACACAGATAGACCTCACCCCACACACATGCTCACCCTCAATCACACACAGATAGACCTCACCCCACACACATGCTCGCCCTCTCACACACACACAGATAGACCTCACCCCACAGACATGCTCACCCTCTCTCACACACATAGATAGACCTCACCCCACACACATGCTCACCCTCTCTCTCTCTCACACACACAGATAGACCTCACCCCACACACATGCTCACCCTCTCTCTCACCTACACACTTGGACCTCACCCCACACACATGCTCACCCTCTCTCAGACACAGATAGACCTCGCCCCACACACATGCTCACCCTCTCTCACACAGACACAGATAGACCTCACCCCACACACATGCTCACAATCTCTCTCACACACACACAGATAGACCTCACCACACACACATGCGCACCCTCTCTCACACACACACAGACAGATCTCTCCCCACACACATACTCACCCTCTCTCACACACACACACATAGATAGACCTCACCCCACACATGCTCACCCTCTCTCACACACACACACAGATAGACCTCGCCCCACACACATGCTCACACTCTATCTCACACACACAGATAGACCTCACCCCACACACAAGCTCACCCTCCCTCTCTCACACACACAGATAGACCTCACCCCACACACATGCTCACCCTCTCTCTCTCACACACAGAGATAGACCTCACCCCACACACATGCTCACACTCTCTCTCACACACACACAGATAGACCTCACCCCACACACATGCTCACCCTCTCTCACACAGACACAGATAGATCTCACCCCACACACATGCTCACCCTCTCTCTCACACACACAGATAGACCTCACCCCACTCACATGCTCACCCTCTCTCACACACACACACATAGATAGACCTCACCCCACACACATGCTCACCCTCTCTCTCTCACACACACAGATAGACCTCACCCCACACACATGCTCACCCTCAATCACACACAGATAGACCTCACCCCACACACATGCTCGCCCTCTCACACACACACAGATAGACCTCACCCCACAGACATGCTCACCCTCTCTCTCTCTCACACACACAGATAGACCTCACCCCACACACATGCTAATCCTCTCTCTCACCTACACACTTGGACCTCACCCCACACACATGCTCACCCTCTCTCAGACACAGATAGACCTCGCCCCACACACATGCTCACCCTCTCTCACACACACACAGATAGACCTCACTCCACACACATGCTCACAATCTCTCTCACACACACACAGATAGACCTCACCCCACACACAAGCTCACAATCTCTCTCACACACACACATACAGATAGACCTCGCCCCGCACACATGCTCACCCTCTCTCACACACACACAGATAGACCTCGCCCCACACAAATGCTCACACTCTCTCTCACACACACAGATAGACCTCGCCCCACACACATGCTCACACTCTCTCTCACACACACAGATAGATCTCACCCCACACACATGCTCACACTCTCGCTCAAACACACGCAGATAGACCTCACCCCACACACATGCTTGCCCTTTCACACACACACAGATAGACCACGCCCCACACACTTGCTCACACTCTCTCTCTCACACACACAGATAGACCTCACCCCACACACATGCTCACACTCTCTCTCACACACACAGATAGACCTCACCCCACACACATGCGCACCCTTTCTCTCTCACACACACATAGATAGACCTCACCCCACACACATGCTCACACTCTCTCTCTCTCACACACACAGATAGACCTCACCCCCCACACATGCTCACCATCTCTCTCACACACACACAGATAGATCTCACCCCACACATGCTCACCCTCTCTCACACACACACAGATAGACCTCGCCCCACACACATGCTCACACTCTCTCTCACACACACAGATAGACCTCACCCCACACACAAGCTCACCCTCGCTCTCTCACACACACAGTTAGACCTCACCCCACACACATGCTCACCCTCTCTCTCTCACACACACAGACAGACCTTACCCCACACACATGCTCACACTCTCTCTCACACACACACAGATAGTCCTCGCCCCACACACATGCTCACCCTCTCTCTCTCACACACACACAGGTAGACGTCACCCCACACACATGCTCACCCTCTCTCACACACACAAAGATAGATCTCACCCCACACACATGCTCACCCTCTCTCTCACACACACACAGATAGACCTCACCCCACACACATGCTCACCCTCTCTCAAACACACACATAGATAGACCTCACCCCACACACATGCTCACCCTCTCTCACACACACATAGATAGACCTCACCCCACACACATGCTCACCCTCTCTCTCACACACACACACAGATAGACCTCACCCCACACACATGCTCACCCTCTCTCACACACACACAGATAGACCTCACCCCACACACATGCTCACCCTTACTCCCACACACACACAGATAGACCTCACACCACACACATGCTCACCGTCTCTCTCACACACACAGAGATAGACCTCACCCCACACACATGCCCACCCTCTCTCACACACACACATAGACCGCACCCCACACACATGCTCACCCTCTCTCTCACACACACACAGATAGACCTCACCCCACACACATGCCCACCCTCTCGCACACACACACAGATAGACCGCACCCCACAGACATGCTCACCCTCTCTCTCTCTCTCACACACACACAGATAGACCTCGCCCCACACAAATGCTCACACTCTCTCTCACACACACAGATAGACCTCGCCCCACACACATGCTCACACTCTCTCTCACACACACAGATAGATCTCACCCCACACACATGCTCACACTCTCGCTCACACACACGCAGATAGACCTCACCCCACACACATGCTTGCCCTTTCACACACACACAGATAGACCACGCCCCACACACTTGCTCACACTCTCTCTCTCACACACACAGATAGACCTCACCCCACACACATGCTCACACTCTCTCTCACACACACAGATAGACCTCACCCCACACACATGCGCACCATTTCTCTCTCACACACACATAGATAGACCTCACCCCACACACATGCTCACACTCTCTCTCTCTCACACACACAGATAGACCTCACCCCACACACATGCTCACCATCTCTCTCACACACACACAGATAGACCTCACCCCACATACATGCTCACACTCTCTCTCACACACACACAGATAGACCTCACCCCACACACATGCGCACCCTCTCTCACACACACACAGATAGATCTCACCCCACACACATGCTCACCCTCTCTCTCACACACACAGATAGACCTCACCCCAGACACATGCTCACCCTCTCTCACACACACACACACATAGATAGACCTCACCCCACACACATGCTCACCCTCTCTCTCTCACACACACAGAGAGACCTCACCCCACACACATGCTCACACTCACACACACACATATAGATCTCACCCCACACACATGCTCCCCCTCTCTCTCACACACACACAGATAGACCTCACCCCACACACATGCCCACCCTCTCTCACACACACACAGATAGACCGCACCCCACACACATGCTCACCCTCTCTCTCACGCACACAGATAGACCTCGCCCCACACACATGCTCACCCTCTCTCTCACACACACACAGATAGACCTCACCCCACACACATGCTCACCCTCTCTCTCACACACACACATAGATAGACCTCACCCCACACACATGCTCACCCTCTCTCTCTCACACACACAGATAGACCTCACCCCACACACATGCTCACCCTCTCTCTCACCCACACACTTGGACCTCACCCCACACACATGCTCACCCTTTCTCCCACACACACACAGATAGACCTCACCCCACACACATGCTCACCCTCTCTCACACACACACAGATAGACCTCACCCCACACACATGCTCACAATCTCTCTCACACACACACAGATAGACCTCACCCCACACACATGCTCACAATCTCTCTCACACACACACAGATAGACCTCACCCCACACACATGCTCACAATCTCTCTCACACACACACAGATAGACCTCACCCCACACACATGCTCACCATCTCTCTCACACACACAGATAGACCTCACCCCACACACATGCTCACCATCTCTCTCACACACACACAGATAGATCTCACCCCACACATGCTCACCCTCTCTCACACACACACACAGATAGACCTCGCCCCACACACATGCTCCCACTCTATCTCACACACACAGATAGACCTCACCCCACACACAGGCTCACCCTCCCTCTCTCACACACAGAAAGACCTCACCCCACACACATGCTCACCCTCTCTCTCTTACACACAGAGATAGACCTCACCCCACACACTTGCTCACACTCTCTCTCACACACACACAGATAGACCTCACCCCACACATATGCTCACCCTCTCTCACACAGACACAGATAGATCTCACCCCACACACATGCTCACACTCTCTCTCACACACACAGATAGACCTCACCCCACACACATGCTCACCCTCGCTCACACACACACACACACAGATAGACCTCACCCCACACACATGCTCACCCTCTCTCTCTCTCACACAGATAGACCTCACCCCACACACATGCTCACCCTCAATCAGACACAGATAGACCTCACCCCACACACATGCTCGCCCTCTCACACACACACAGATAGACCTCACCCCACAGACATGCTCACCCTCTCTCACACACACAGATAGACCTCACCCCACACACATGCTCACCCTCTCTCTCAGACACATAGATAGACCTCACCCCACACACATGCTCACCCTCTCTCTCTCTCACGCACACAGATAGACCTCACCCCACACACATGCTCACCCTCTCTCTCACCTACACACTTGGACCTCACCCCACACACATGCTCACCCTCTCTCAGACACAGATAGACCTCGCCCCACACACATGCTCACCCTATCTCACACACACACAGATAGACCTCACCCCACACACATGCTCACAATCTCTCTCACACACACACAGATAGACCTCACCCCACACACATGCTCACAATCTCTCTCACACACACACATACAGATAGACCTCGCCCCGCACACATGCTCACCCTCTCTCACACACACACAGATAGACCTCGCCCCACACAAATGCTCACACTCTCTCTCACACACACAGATAGACCTCGCCCCACACACATGCTCACACTCTCTCACACACACACAGGTAGATCTCACCCCACACACAAGCTCACCCTCGCTCTCTCACAGACACAGATAGACCTCACCCCACACACATGCTCACCCTTTTCTCACACACACAGATAGACCTCACCCCACACACATGCTCACACTCTCTCTCACACACACACAGATAGTCCTCGCCCCACACACATGCTCACCCTCTCTCTCTCACACACACACAGGTAGACGTCACCCCACACACATGCTCACCCTCTCTCACACACACAAAGATAGATCTCACCCCACACACATGCTCACCCTCTCTCTCACACACACACAGATAGACCTCACCCCACACACATGCTCACCCTCTCTCAAACACACACATAGATAGACCTCACCCCACACACATGCTCACCCTCTCTCACACACACATAGATAGACCTCACCCCACACACATGCTCACCCTCTCTCTCACACACACACACAGATAGACCTCACCCCACACACATGCTCACCCTCTCTCACACACACACAGATAGACCTCACCCCACACACATGCTCACCCTTACTCCCACACACACACAGATAGACCTCACACCACACACATGCTCACCGTCTCTCTCACACACACAGAGATAGACCTCACCCCACACACATGCCCAACCTCTCGCACACACACACAGATAGACCGCACCCCACAGACATGCTCACCCTCTCTCTCTCACACACACACACAGATAGACCTCACCCCACACACATGCCCACCCTCTCGCACACACACACACAGATAGACCTCGCCCCGCACACATGCTCATCCTCTCTCACACACACACAGATAGACCTCGCCCCACACAAATGCTCACACTCTCTCTCACACACACAGATAGACCTCGCCCCACACACATGCTCACACTCTCTCTCACACACACAGATAGATCTCACCCCACACACATGCTCACACTCTCGCTCACACACACGCAGATAGACCTCACCCCACACACATGCTTGCCCTTTCACACACACACAGATAGACCACGCCCCACACACTTGCTCACACTCTCTCTCTCACACACACAGATAGACCTCACCCCACACACATGCTCACACTCTCTCTCACACACACAGATAGACCTCACCCCACACACATGCGCACCATTTCTCTCTCACACACACATAGATAGACCTCACCCCACACACATGCTCACACTCTCTCTCTCTCACACACACAGATAGACCTCACCCCACACACATGCTCACCATCTCTCTCACACACACACAGATAGATCTCACCCCACATACATGCTCACACTCTCTCTCACACACACACAGATAGACCTCACCCCACACACATGCGCACCCTCTCTCACACACACACAGATAGATCTCACCCCACACACATGCTCACCCTCTCTCTCCCACACACAGATAGACCTCACCCCAGACACATGCTCACCCTCTCTCACACACACACACACATAGATAGACCTCACCCCACACACATGCTCACCCTCTCTCTCTCACACACACAGAGAGACCTCACCCCACACACATGCTCACCCTCACACACACACATATAGATCTCACCCCACACACATGCTCCCCCTCTCTCTCACACACACACAGATAGACCTCACCCCACACACATGCCCACCCTCTCTCACACACACACAGATAGACCGCACCCCACACACATGCTCACCCTCTCTCTCACGCACACAGATAGACCTCGCCCCACACACATGCTCACCCTCTCTCTCTCACACACAGATAGACCTCACCCCACACACATGCTCACCCTCTCTCTCACACACACACATAGATAGACCTCACCCCACACACATGCTCACCCTCTCTCTCTCACACACACAGATAGACCTCACCCCACACACATGCTCACCCTCTCTCTCACCCACACACTTGGACCTCACCCCACACACATGCTCACCCTTTCTCCCACACACACACAGATAGACCTCACCCCACACACATGCTCACCCTCTCTCACACACACACAGATAGACCTCACCCCACACACATGCTCACAATCTCTCTCACACACACACAGATAGACCTCACCCCACACACATGCTCACAATCTCTCTCACACACACACAGATAGACCTCACCCCACACACATGCTCACAATCTCTCTCACACACACACAGATAGACCTCACCCCACACACATGCTCACCATCTCTCTCACACACACAGATAGACCTCACCCCACACACATGCTCACCATCTCTCTCACACACACACAGATAGATCTCACCCCACACATGCTCACCCTCTCTCACACACACACACAGATAGACCTCGCCCCACACACATGCTCCCACTCTATCTCACACACACAGATAGACCTCACCCCACACACAGGCTCACCCTCCCTCTCTCACACACAGAAAGACCTCACCCCACACACATGCTCACCCTCTCTCTCTTACACACAGAGATAGACCTCACCCCACACACTTGCTCACACTCTCTCTCACACACACACAGATAGACCTCACCCCACACACATGCTCACCCTCTCTCACACAGACACAGATAGATCTCACCCCACACACATGCTCACACTCTCTCTCACACACACAGATAGACCTCACCCCACACACATGCTCACCCTCGCTCACACACACACACACACAGATAGACCTCACCCCACACACATGCTCACCGTCTCTCTCTCTCACACAGATAGACCTCACCCCACACACATGCTCACCCTCAATCAGACACAGATAGACCTCACCCCACACACATGCTCGCCCTCTCACACACACACAGATAGACCTCACCCCACAGACATGCTCACCCTCTCTCACACACACAGATAGACCTCACCCCACACACATGCTCACCCTCTCTCTCAGACACATAGATAGACCTCACCCCACACACATGCTCACCCTCTCTCTCTCTCACGCACACAGATAGACCTCACCCCACACACATGCTCACCCTCTCTCTCACCTACACACTTGGACCTCACCCCACACACATGCTCACCCTCTCTCAGACACAGATAGACCTCGCCCCACACACATGCTCACCCTATCTCACACACACACAGATAGACCTCACCCCACACACATGCTCACAATCTCTCTCACACACACACATACAGATAGACCTCGCCCCGCACACATGCTCACCCTCTCTCACACACACACAGATAGACCTCGCCCCACACAAATGCTCACACTCTCTCTCACACACACAGATAGACCTCGCCCCACACACATGCTCACACTCTCTCTCACACACACAGATAGATCTCACCCCACACACATGCTCACACTCTCGCTCACACACACGCAGATAGACCTCACCCCACACACATGGTCGCCCTTTCACACACACACAGATAGACCACGCCCCACACACATGCTCATACTCTCTCTCTCACACACACAGATAGACCTCACCCCACACACATGCTCACTCTCTCTCTCACACACACAGATAGACCTCACCCCACACACATGCGCACCCTTTCTCTCTCACACACACATAGATAGACCTCACCCCACACACATGCTCACCCTCTCTCTCTCTCTCACACACACAGATCGACCTCACCCCCCACACATGCTCACCATCTCTCTCACACACACACAGATAGATCTCACCCCACACATGCTCACCCTCTCTCACACACACACAGATAGACCTCGCCCCACACACATGCTCACACTCTCTCTCACACACACAGATAGACCTTACCCCACACACATGCTCACACTCTCTCACACACACACAGGTAGATCTCACCCCACACACAAGCTCACCTTCGCTCTCTCACAGACACAGATAGACCTCACCCCACACACATGCTCACCCTTTCTCTCTCACACACAGATAGACCTCACCCCACACACATGCTCACACTCTCTCTCACACACACACAGACAGACCTCACCCCACACAAATGCTCGCCCTCTCTCACACACACACAGATAGTCCTCGCCCCACACACATGCTCACCCTCTCTCTCTCACACACACACAGGTAGACGTCACCCCACACACATGCTCACCCTCTCTCACACACACACAGATAGATCTCACCCCACACACATGCTCACACTCTCTCTCTCACACACACAGATAGACCTCACCCCACACACATGCTCACCCTCTTTCTCACCCACACACTTGGACCTCACCCCACACACATGCTCACCCTTTCTCCCACACACACACAGATAGACCTCACCCCACACACATGCTCACCCTCTCTCACACACACACAGATAGACCTCGCCCCACACACATGCTCACCCTCTCTCACACACACACAGATAGACCTCACCCCACACACATGCTCACAATCTCTCTCACACACACACAGATAGACCTCACCCCACACACATGCTCATATTCTCTCTCACACACACACAGATAGACCTCACCCCACACACATGCTCACCATCTCTCTCACACACACAGATAGACCTCACCCCACACATATGCTCACCATCTCTCTCACACACACCCAGATAGATCTCACCCCACATATGCTCACCCTCTCTCACACACACACACAGATAGACCTCGCCCCACACACATGCTCACACTCTATCTCACACACACAGATAGACCTCACCCCACACACGAGCTCACCCTCCCTCTCTCATACACACAGATAGACCTCACCCCACACACATGCTCACCCTCTCTCTCTCACACACAGAGATAGACCTCACCCCACACACATGCTCACACTCTCTCTCACACACACACAGATAGACCTCACCCCACACACATGCTCACCCTCTCTCACACAGACACAGATAGATCTCACCCCACACATATGCTCACCCTCTCTCTCACACACACAGATAGACCTCACCCCACACACATGCTCACCCTCTCTCACACACACACACAGATAGATAGACCTCACCCCACACACATGCTCACCCTCTCTCTCTCACACACACAGATACACCTCACCCCACACACATGCTCACCCTCAATCACACACAGATAGACCTCACCCCACACACATGCTCACCCTCAATCACACACAGATAGACCTCACCCCACACACATGCTCGCCCTCTCACACACACACAGATAGACCTCACCCCACACACATGCTCACCCTCTCTCTCACCTACACACTTGGACCTCACCCCACACACATGCTCACCCTCTCTCAGACACAGATAGACCTCTCCCCACACACATGCTCACCCTCTCTCACACACACAGATAGACCTCACCCCACAGACATGCTCACCCTCTCTCACACACATAGATAGACCTCACCCCACACACAAGCTCACCCTCCCTCTCTCACACACACAGATAGACCTCACCCCACACACAGGCTCACCCTCTCTCTCTCACACACAGAGATAGACCTCACCCCACACACATGCTCACACTCTCTCTCACACACACACAGATAGACCTCACCCCACACACAAGCTCACCCTCTCTCACACAGACACAGATAGATCTCACCCCACACACATGCTCACCCTCTCTCTCACACACACAGATAGACCTCACCCCACACACATGCTCACCCTCTCTCACACACACACACACACATAGATAGACCTCACCCCACACACATGCTCACCCTCTCTCTCTCACACACACAGATAGACCTCACCCCACACACATGCTCACCCTCAATCACACACAGATAGACCTCACCCCACACACATGCTCGCCCTCTCACACACACACAGATAGACCTCACCCCACAGACATGCTCACCCTCTCTCACACACATAGATAGACCTCACCCCACACACATGCTCACCCTCTCTCTCTCTCACACACACAGATAGACCTCACCCCACACACATGCTCACCCTCTCTCTCACCTACACACTTGGACCTCACCCCACACACATGCTCACCCTCTCTCAGACACAGATAGACCTTGCCCCACACACATGCTCACCCTCTCTCACACAGACACAGATAGAGCTCACCCCACACACATGCTCACAATCCCTCTCACACACACACAGATAGACCTCACCCCACACACATGCGCACCCTCTCTCACACACACACAGAAAGATCTCTCCCCACACACATGCTCACCCTCTCTCTCACACACACAAATAGACCTCACCCCACACACATGCTCACCCTCTCTCACACAGACACACATAGATAGACCTCACCCCACACATGCTCACCCTCTCTCACACACACACACAGATAGACCTCGCCCCACACACATGCTCACACTCTATCTCACACACACAGATAGACCTCACCCCACACACAAGCTCACCCTCCCTCTCTCACACACACAGATAGACCTCACCCCACACACATGCTCACCCTCTCTCTCTCACACACAGAGATAGACCTCACCCCACACACATGCTCACACTCTCTCCCACACACACACAGATAGACCTCACCCCACACACATGCTCACCCTCTCTCACACAGACACAGATAGATCTCACCCCACACACATGCTCACCCTCTCTCTCACACACACAGATAGACCTCACCCCACTCACATGCTCACCCTCTCTCACACACACACACATAGATAGACCTCACCCCACACACATGCTCACCCTCTCTCTCTCACACACACAGATAGACCTCACCCCACACACATGCTCACCCTCAATCACACACAGATAGACCTCACCCCACACACATGCTCGCCCTCTCACACACACACAGATAGACCTCACCCCACAGACATGCTCACCCTCTCTCACACACATAGATAGACCTCACCCCACACACATGCTCACCCTCTCTCTCTCTCACACACACAGATAGACCTCACCCCACACACATGCTCTCCCTCTCTCTCACCTACACACTTGGACCTCACCCCACACACATGCTCACCCTCTCTCAGACACAGATAGACCTCGCCCCACACACATGCTCATCCTCTCTCACACACACACAGATAGACCTCACTCCACACACATGCTCACAATCTCTCCTACACACACACAGATAGACCTCAGCCCACACACAAGCTCACAATCTCTCTCACACACACACATACAGATAGACCTCGCCCCGCACACATGCTCACCCTCTCTCACACACACACAGATAGACCTCGCACCACACAAATGCTCACACTCTCTCTCACACACACAGATAGACCTCGCCCCACACACATGCTCACACTCTCTCTCAGACACACAGATAGATCTCACCCCACACACATGCTCACACTCTCGCTCACACACACGCAGGTAGACCTCACCCCACACACATGCTCGCCCTTTCACACACACACAGATAGACCACGCCCCACACACTTGCTCACACTCTCTCTCTCACACACACAGATAGACCTCACCCCACACACATGCTCACACTCTCTCTCACACACACAGATAGACCTCACCCCACACACATGCGCACCCTTTCTCTCTCACACACACATAGATAGACCTCACCCCACCCACATGCTCACACTCTCTCTCTCTCTCACACACACAGATAGACCTCACCCCCCACACATGCTCACCATCTCTCTCACACACACACAGATAGATCTCACCCCACACATGCTCACCCTCTCTCACACACACACAGATAGACCTCGCCCCACACACATGCTCACACTCTCTCTCACACACACAGATAGACCTCACCCCACACACAAGCTCACCCTCGCTCTCTCACACACACAGTTAGACCTCACCCCACACACATGCTCACCCTCTCTCTCTCACACACACAGACAGACCTTACCCCACACATATGCTCACACTCTCTCACACACACACAGGTAGATCTCACCCCACACACAAGCTCACCCTCGCTCTCTCACAGACACAGATAGACCTCACCCCACACACATGCTCACCCTTTCTCTCTCACACACAGATAGACCTCACCCCACACCCATGCTCACACTCTCTCTCACACACACACAGATAGTCCTCGCCCCACACACATGCTCACCCTCTCTCTCTCACACACACACAGGTAGACGTCACCCCACACACATGCTCACCCTCTCTCACACACACAAAGATAGATCTCACCCCACACACATGCTCACCCTCTCTCTCACACACACACAGATAGACCTCACCCCACACACATGCTCACCCTCTCTCACACACACACATAGATAGACCTCACCCCACACACATGCTCACCCTCTCTCACACACACACATAGATAGACCTCACCCCAGACACATGCTCACCCTCTCTCTCACACACACACACAGATAGACCTCACCCCACACAAATGCTCACCCTCTCTCACACACACACAGATAGACCTCACCCCACACACATGCTCACCCTTACTCCCACACACACACAGATAGACCTCACACTACACACATGCTCACCGTCTCTCTCACACACACACAGATAGACCTCACCCCACACACATGCCCACCCTCTCTCACACACACACACATAGACCGCACCCCACACACATGCTCACCCTCTCTCTCACACACACACAGATAGACCTCACCCCACACACATGCCCACCCTCTCGCACACACACACAGATAGATCGCACCCCACACACATGCTCACCCTCTCTCTCACACACACACACAGATAGACCTCACCCCACACACATGCCCACCCTCTCGCACACACACAGATAGACCTCACCCCACACACATGCTCACCCTCTCTCTCACACACACACAGATAGAGCGCACCCCACACACATGCTCACCCTCGCTCTCTCACACACACAGATAGACCTCACCCCACACACATGCTCACCCTCTCTCTCTCACACACACAGATAGACCTCACCCCACACACATGCTCACCCTCTCTCTCTCACACACACAGATAGACCTCACCCCACACACATGCTCACCCTCTCTCTCTCACACACACAGATAGACCTCACCCCACACACATGCTCACACTCTCTCTCACACACACACAGATAGACCTCACCCCACACACATGCGCACCCTCTCTCACACACACACAGATAGATCTCACCCCACACACATGCTCACCCTCTCTCTCACACACACAGATAGACCTCACCCCACACACATGCTCACCCTCTCTCACACACACACACACATAGATAGACCTCACCCCACACACATGCTCACCCTCTCTCTCTCACACACACAGATAGACCTCACCCCACACACATGCTCACCCTCACACACACACATATAGATCTCACCCCACACACATGCTCCCCCTCTCTCTCACACACACACAGATAGACCTCACCCCACACACATGCCCACCCTCTCTCACACACACACAGATAGACCGCACCCCACACACATGCTCACCCTCTCTCTCACGCACACAGATAGACCTCGCCCCACACACATGCTCACCCTCTCTCTCACACACACACAGATAGACCTCACCCCACACACATGCTCACCCTCTCTCTCACACACACATAGATAGACTTCACCCCACACACATGCTCACCCTCTCTCTCTCACACACACAGATAGACCTCACCCCACACACATGCTCACCCTCTCTCTCACCCACACACTTGGACCTCACCCCACACACATGCTCACCCTTTCTCCCACACACACACAGATAGACCTCACCCCACACACATGCTCACCCTCTCTCACACACACACAGATAGACCTCGCCCCACACACTTGCACACCCTCTCTCACACACACACAGATAGACCTCACCCCACACACATGCTCACAATCTCTCTCACACACACACAGATAGACCTCACCCCACACACATGCTCACAATCTCTCTCACACACACACAGATAGACCTCACCCCACACACAAGCTCACCCTCCCTCTCTCACACACACAGATAGACCTCACCCCACACACATGCTCACAATCTCTCTCACACACACACAGATAGACCTCACCCCACACACACTCACCCTCTCTCACACACACACAGATAGACCTCGCCCCACACACTTGCTCACCCTCTCTCACACACACACAGATAGACTTCACCCCACACACATGCTCACAATCTCTCTCACACACACACAGATAGACCTCACCCCACACACATGCTCACAATCTCTCTCACACACACACAGATAGACCTCACCCCACACACAAGCTCACCCTCCCTCTCTCACACACACAGATAGACCTCACACCACACAGATGCTCACCATCTCTCTCACACACACACAGATAGATCTCACCCCACACATGCTCACCCTCTCTCACACACACACACAGATAGACCTCGCCCCACACACATGCTCCCACTCTATCTCACACACACAGATAGACCTCACCCCACACACAAGCTCACCCTCCCTCTCTCACACACACAGATAGACCTCACCCCACACACATGCTCACCCTCTCTCTCTTACACACAGAGATAGACCTCACCCCACACACTTGCTCACACTCTCTCTCACACACACACAGATCGACCTCACCCCACACACATGCTCACCCTCTCTCACACAGACACAGATAGATCTCACCCCACACACATGCTCACCCTCTCTCTCACACACACAGATAGACCTCACCCCACACACATGCTCACCCTCTCTCACACACACAGATAGACCTCACCCCACACACATGCTCACCCTCTCTCTCACACACATAGATAGACCTCACCCCACACACATGCTCACCCTCTCTCTCTCTCACGCACACAGATAGACCTCACCCCACACACATGCTCACCCTCTCTCTCACCTACACACTTGGACCTCACCCCACACACATGCTCACCCTCTCTCAGACACAGATAGACCTCGCCCCACACACATGCTCACCCTATCTCACACACACACAGATAGACCTCACCCCACACACATGCTCACAATCTCTCTCACACACACACATACAGATAGACCTCGCCCCGCACACATGCTCACCCTCTCTCACACACACACAGATAGACCTCGCCCCACACAAATGCTGACACTCTCTCTCACACACACAGATAGACCTCGCCCCACACACATGCTCACACTCTCTCTCACACACACGCAGATAGACCTCACCCCACACACATGCTCGCCCTTTCACACACACAGATAGACCACGCCCCACACACTTGCTCACACTCTCTCTCTCACACACACAGATAGACCTCACCTCACACACATGCTCACACTCTCTCTCACACACACAGATAGACCTCACCCCACACACATGCGCACCCTTTCTCTCTCACACACACATAGATAGACCTCACCCCACACACATGCTCACCCTCTCTCTCTCTCTCACACACACAGATAGACCTCACCCCCCACACATGCTCACCATCTCTCTCACACACACACAGATAGATCTCACCCCACACATGCTCACCCTCTCTCACACACACACAGATAGACCTCGCCCCACACACATGCTCACACTCTCTCTCACACACACAGATAGACCTCACCCCACACACAAGCTCACCCTCGCTCTCTCACACACACAGTTAGACCTCACCCCACACACATGCTCACCCTCTCTCTCTCACACACACAGACAGACCTTACCCCACACATATGCTCACACTCTCTCACACACACACAGGTAGATCTCACCCCACACACAAGCTCACCCTCGCTCTCTCACAGACACAGATAGACCTCACCCCACACACATGCTCACCCTTTCTCTCTCACACACAGATAGACCTCACCCCACACCCATGCTCACACTCTCTCTCACACACACACAGATAGTCCTCGCCCCACACACATGCTCACCCTCTCTCTCTCACACACACACAGGTAGACGTCACCCCACACACATGCTCACCCTCTCTCACACACACAAAGATAGATCTCACCCCACACACATGCTCACCCTATCTCTCACACACACACAGATAGACCTCACCCCACACACATGCTCACCCTCTCTCACACACACACATAGATAGACCTCACCCCACACACATGCTCACCCTCTCTCACACACACACATAGATAGACCTCACCCCACACACATGCTCACCCTCTCTCTCACACACACACACAGATAGACCTCACCCCACACACATGCTCACCCTCTCTCACACACACACAGATAGACCTCACCCCACACACATGCTCACCCTTACTCCCACACACACACAGATAGACCTCACACCACACACATGCTCACCGTCTCTCTCACACACACACAGATAGACCTCACCCCACACACATGCCCACCCTCTCTCACACACACACACATAGACCGCACCCCACACACTTGCTCACACTCTCTCTCACACACACACAGATAGACCTCACCCCACACACATGCTCACCCTCTCTCACACAGACACAGATAGATCTCACCCCACACACATGCTCACCCTCTCTCTCACACACACAGATAGACCTCACCCCACACACATGCTCACCCTCGCTCACACACACACACACATAGATAGACCTCACCCCACACACATGCTCACCCTCTCTCTCTCACACACACAGATAGACCTCACCCCACACACATGCTCACCCTCAATCAGACACAGATAGACCTCACCCCACACACATGCTCGCCCTCTCACACACACACAGATAGACCTCACCCCACAGACATGCTCACCCTCTCTCACACACACAGATAGACCTCACCCCACACACATGCTCACCCTCTCTCTCACACACATAGATAGACCTCACCCCACACACATGCTCACCCTCTCTCTCTCTCACGCACACAGATAGACCTCACCCCACACACATGCTCACCCTCTCTCTCACCTACACACTTGGACCTCACCCCACACACATGCTCACCCTCTCTCAGACACAGATAGACCTCGCCCCACACACATGCTCACCCTATCTCACACACACACAGATAGACCTCACCCCACACACATGCTCACAATCTCTCTCACACACACACATACAGATAGACCTCGCCCCGCACACATGCTCACCCTCTCTCACACACACACAGATAGACCTCGCCCCACACAAATGCTCACACTCTCTCTCACACACACAGATAGACCTCGCCCCACACACATGCTCACACTCTCTCTCACACACAGAGATAGATCTCACCCCACACACATGCTCACACTCTCGCTCACACACACGCAGATAGACCTCACCCCACACACATGCTCGCCCTTTCACACACACAGATAGACCACGCCCCACACACTTGCTCACACTCTCTCTCTCACACACACAGATAGACCTCACCTCACACACATGCTCACACTCTCTCTCACACACACAGATAGACCTCACCCCACACACATGCGCACCCTTTCTCTCTCACACACACATAGATAGACCTCACCCCACACACATGCTCACCCTCTCTCTCTCTCTCACACACACAGATAGACCTCACCCCCCACACATGCTCACCATCTCTCTCACACACACACAGATAGATCTCACCCCACACATGCTCACCCTCTCTCACACACACACAGATAGACCTCGCCCCACACACATGCTCACACTCTCTCTCACACACACAGATAGACCTCACCCCACACACAAGCTCAACCTCGCTCTCTCACACACACAGTTAGACCTCACCCCACACACAAGCTCACCCTCTCTCTCTCACACACACAGATAGACCTTACCCCACACACATGCTCACACTCTCTCACACACACACAGGTAGATCTCACCCCACACACAAGCTCACCTTCGCTCTCTCACAGACACAGATAGACCTCACCCCACACACATGCTCACCCTCTCTCTCACCTACACACTTGGACCTCACCCCACACACATGCTCACCCTCTCTCAGACACAGATAGACCTCGCCCCACACACATGCTCACCCTATCTCACACACACACAGATAGACCTCACCCCACACACATGCTCACAATCTCTCTCACACACACACATACAGATAGACCTCGCCGCGCACACATGCTCACCCTCTCTCACACACACACAGATAGACCTCGCCCCACACAAATGCTCACACTCTCTCTCACACACACAGATAGACCTCGCCCCACACACATGCTCACACTCTCTCTCACACATACAGATAGATCTCACCCCACACACATGCTCACACTCTCGCTCACACACACGCAGATAGACCTCACCCCACACACATGCTCGCCCTTTCACACACACAGATAGACCACGCCCCACACACTTGCTCACACTCTCTCTCTCACACACACAGATAGACCTCACCTCACACACATGCTCACACTCTCTCTCACACACACAGATAGACCTCACCCCACACACATGCGCACCCTTTCTCTCTCACACACACATAGATAGACCTCACCCCACACACATGCTCACCCTCTCTCTCTCTCTCACACACACAGATAGACCTCACCCCCCACACATGCTCACCATCTCTCTCACACACACACAGATAGATCTCAACCCACACATGCTCACCCTCTCTCACACACACACAGATAGACCTCGCCCCACACACATGCTCACACTCTCTCTCACACACACAGATAGATCTCACCCCACACACATGCTCACCCTCTCGCTCACACACACGCAGATAGACCTCACCCCACACACAAGCTCAACCTCGCTCTCTCACACACACAGTTAGACCTCACCCCACACACAAGCTCACCCTCTCTCTCTCACACACACAGATAGACCTTACCCCACACACATGCTCACACTCTCTCACACACACACAGGTAGATCTCACCCCACACACAAGCTCACCTTCGCTCTCTCACAGACACAGATAGACCTCACCCCACACACATGCTCACCCTTTCTCTCTCACACACAGATAGACCTCACCCCACACACATGCTCACACTCTCTCTCACACACACACAGACAGACCTCACCCCACACAAATGCTCGCCCTCTCTCACACACACACAGATAGTCCTCGCCCCACACACATGCTCACCCTCTCTCTCTCACACACACACTGGTAGACGTCACCCCACACACATGCTCACCCTCTCTCACACACACACAGATAGATCTCACCCCACACACATGCTCACCCTCTCTCTCACACACACACAGATAGACCTCACCCCACACACATGCTCACCCTCTCTCACACACACACATAGATAGACCTCACCCCACACACATGCTCACCCTCTCTCTCTCTCACACACACAGATAGACCTCACCCCACACACATGCTCACCCTCTCTCTCACCCACACACTTGGACCTCACCCCACATACATGCTCACCCTCTCTCAGACACACAGATAGACCTCACCCCACACACATGCTCACCCTCTCTCACACACACAGATAGACCTCGCCCCAAACACATGCTCACCCTCTCTCACACACACACAGGTAGACCTCGCCCCACACACATGCTCACACTCTCTCTCAGACACACAGATAGACCTCACCCCACACACATGCTCACCCTCTCTCTCTCACACACACAGATAAACCTCGCCCCCCACACATGCTCACACTCTCTCTCAGACACACAGATAGACCTCACCCCACACACATGCTCACCCTCTCTCTCTCACACACACAGATAGACCTCACCCCACACACATGCTCACCCTCTCTCACACACACACAGATAGATCTCACCCCACACACATGCTCACCCTCTCTCAGACACATACAGATAGATCTCACCCCACACACATGCACTCACACTCTCGCTCAAACACACACAGACCGCACCCCACATACATGCTCAGCCTCTCTCTCTCACACACACAGATAGACCTCACCCCACACACATGCTCACCCTCTCTCTCACACACACACAGATAGACCTCACCCCACACAAATGCTCACTCTCTCTCACACACACAGATAGACCTCACCCCACACACATGGTCACCCTCTCTCACACACACACACACAGATAGACGTCACCCCACACACATGCTCACCCTCTCTCACACACACACACACAGAGACCTCACCCCACACACATGCTCACCCTCTCTCACACACACACAGATAGACCTCGCCCCACACACATGCTCACCCACTCTCTCACACACACACAGATAGACCTCACCACACACACACATGCTCACCCTTTCTCACAAACACACATAGATAGACCTCACCCCACACACATGCTCTCCCTCTCTCTCTCTCACACACACAGATAGACCTCACCCCACACACATGCTCACCCTCTCTCACACACACACAGATCGACCTCACCCCACACACATGCTTACCGTCTCTCTCACACACACACAGATAGACCTCAGCCCACACACATGCCCACCCTCTCTCACACACACACATAGATAGACCTCACCCCACACACATGCTCACCCTCTCTCACACACACACAGATAGACCTCACCCCACACACATGCTCACAATCTCTCTCACACACACACATACAGATCGATCTCACCCCACACACATGCTCACCCTCTCTCACACTCACAGATAGACCTCGCCCCAAACACATGCTCACCCTCTCTCACACACACACAGATAGACCTCGCCCCACACACATGCTCACCATCTCTCTCACACACACAGATAGATCTCACCGCACACGCATGCTCACACTCTCTCTCACACATACACAGATAGACCTCACCCCACACACATGCTCACCCTCTCTCACACACACACAGATAGACCTCGCCCCACACACATGCTCACACCCTCTCTCACACACACAGGTAGACCTCACCCCACACACATGCTCACCCTCTCTCTCTCACACACACAGATAGAACTCACCCCAATCACATGCTCACCCTCTCTCACACACACACAGATAGATCTCACCCCACACACATTCTGACACTCTCGCTCACACACACAGATAGACCTCACCCCACACAAATGCTCGCCCTCTCTCACACACATACAGATAGACCTCGCCCCACACACATGCTCACACTCTCTCTTCTCACACACACAGATAGACCTCACCCCACACACATGCTCACACTCTCTCTCACACACACAGATAGACCTCACCCCACACACATGCTCACCCTCGCTCTCTCACAGACACAGATAGACCTCACCCCACACACATGCTCACCCTTTCTCTCTCACACACACAGATAGACCTCACCCCGCACACATGCTCACACTCTCTCACACACACGCAGATAGACCTCGCCCCCCACACATGCTCACACTCTCTCTCAGACACACAGATAGACCTCACCCCACACACATGCTCACCCTCTCTCTCTCACACACACAGATAGACCTCACCCCACACACATGCTCACCCTCTCTCACACACACACAGATAGATCTCACCCCACACACATGCTCACCCTCTCTCAGACACACACAGATAGATCTCACCCCACACACATGCACTCACACTCTCGCTCAAACACACACAGACCGCACCCCACATACATGCTCACCCTCTCTCTCTCTCACACACAGATAGACCTCACCCCACACACATGCTCACTCTCTCTCTCACACACACACAGATAGACCTCACCCCACACAAATGCTCACTCTCTCTCACACACACAGATAGACCTCACCCCACACACATGCTCACCCTCTCTCACACACACACAGATAGACCTCACCCCTCACAAATGCTCACCCTCTCACACACACAGATAGACCTCACCCCACACAAATGCTCACTCTCTCTCACACACACAGATAGACCTCACCCCACACACATGCTCACCCTCTCTCACACACACACACACAGAGACCTCACCCCACACACATGCTCACCCTCTCTCACACACACACAGATAGACCTCGCCCCACACACATGCTCACACACTCTCTCACACACACACAGATAGACCTCACCACACACACACATGCTCACCCTTTCTCACACACACGCAGATAGACCTCGCCCCCCACACATGCTCACACTCTCTCTCAGACACACAGATAGACCTCACCCCACACACATGCTCACCCTCTCTCTCTCACACACACAGATAGACCTCACCCCACACACATGCTCACCCTCTCTCACACACACACAGATAGATCTCACCCCACACACATGCTCACCCTCTCTCAGACACACACAGATAGATCTCACCCCACACACATGCACTCACACTCTCGCTCAAACACACACAGACCGCACCCCACATACATGCTCACCCTCGCTCTCTCTCACACACAGATAGACCTCACCCCACACACATGCTCACTCTCTCTCTCACACACACACAGATAGACCTCACCCCACACAAATGCTCACTCTCTCTCACACACACAGATAGACCTCACCCCACACACATGCTCACCCTCTCTCACACACACACAGATAGACCTCACCCCTCACAAATGCTCACCCTCTCACACACACAGATAGACCTCACCCCACACAAATGCTCACTCTCTCTCACACACACAGATAGACCTCACCCCACACACATGCTCACCCTCTCTCACACACACACACACAGAGACCTCACCCCATACACATGCTCACCCTCTCTCACACACACACAGATAGACCTCGCCCCACACACATGCTCACACACTCTCTCACACACACACAGATAGACCTCACCACACACACACATGCTCACCCTTTCTCACACACACAGATAGACCTCGCCCCACACACATGCTCACCCTCTCTCACACACACAGATAGACCTCACCCCACACACATGCTCACCCTCTCTCACACACACACAGATTGACCTCGCCCCACACACATGCTCACCCTCTCTCTCACACATACACAGATAGACCTCGCCCCACACACATGCTCACCCTCTCTCACACACACACAGATAGACCTCGCCCCACACACATGCTCACCCTCTCTCTCACACATACACAGATAGACCTCGCCCCACACACATGCTCACCCTCTCTCACACACACACAGATAGACCTCGCCCCACACACATGCTCACACTCTCTCTCACACACACAGGTAGACGTCACCCCACACACATGCTCACCCTCTCTCTCACACACACAGATAGACCTCACCCCACACACATGCTCACCCTCTCTCACACACACACAGATAGATCTCACCCCATACACATGCTCACACTCTCGCTCACACACACAGAGATAGACCTCACCCCACACACATGTTCGCCCTCTCTCACACACATACAGATAGACCTCGCCCCACACACATGCTCACACTCTCTCTTCTCACACACACAGATAGACCTCACCCCACACACATGCTCACACTCTCTCTCACACACACAGATAGACCTCACCCCACACACATGCTCACCTTCGCTCTCTCACAGACACAGATAGACCTCACCCCACACACATGCTCACCCTTTCTCTCTCACACACATAGATAGACCTCACCCCACACACATGCTCACACTCTCTCACACACACACAGATAGACCTCGCCCCCCACACTTGCTCACACTCTCTCTCAGACACACAGATAGACCTCACCCCACACACATGCTCACCCTCTCTCTCTCACTCACACAGCTAGACCTCACCCCACACACATGCTCACCCTCTCTCACACACACACAGATAGATCTCACCCCACACACATGCTCACCCTCTCTCAGACACACACGGATAGATCTCACCCCACACACATGCACTCAGACTCTCGCTCAAACACACACAGACCGCACCCCACATACATGCTCACCCTCTCTCTCTCACACACACAGATAGACCTCACCCCACACACATGCTCACCCTCTCTCTCACACACACACAGATAGACCTCACCCCACACAAATGCTCACTCTCTCTCACACACACAGATAGACCTCACCCCACACACATGCTCACCCTCTCTCACACACACACAGAGAGACCTCACCCCACACACATGCTCACCCTCTCTCACACACACACAGATAGACCTCACCCCACACACATGCTCACCCTCTCTCACACACACACAGAAAGACCTCACCACACACACACATGCTCTCCCTTTCTCACACACACACAGATCGACCTCGCCCCACACACATGCTCACCCTCTCTCACACACACAGATAGACCTCACCCCACACACATGCTCACCCTCTCTCAGACACACACACACATAGACCTCACCCCACACACATGCTCACCCTCTCTCTCACACACACACACAGATAGACCTCACCCCACACACATGCTCACCCTCTCTCACACACGCACAGATAGACCTCACCCCACACACATGCTCACCCTTACTCACACACACACACAGATAGACCTCACACCACACACATGCTCCCCATCTCTCTCACACACACAGATAGACCTCACCCCACACACATGCCCACTCTCTCTCACACACACACAGATAGACCTCACCCCACACACATGCTCACAATCTCTCTCCGTCACACACAGATAGACCTCACCCCACACACATGCTCACCCTCTCCTACACACACAGATAGACCTCGCCCCACACACATGCTCACCCTCTCTCTCACACACAGATAGATCTCACCCCACACACATGCTCACACTCTCTCACACACACATACAGATAGATCTCAACCCACACACATGCTCACACACTCTCTCACACATACACAGATAGACCTCGCCCCACACACATGCTCACCCTCTCTCACACACACACAGATAGATCTCGCCCCCCACACACATGCTCACCCTCTCTCTCCCACACACACAGATAGACCTCATCCCACACACATGCTAACCCTCTCTCACATACACTCAGATAGATCTCACCCCACACACATGCTCACACTCTCGCTCACACACACAGATAGACCTCACCCCACACACATGCTCGCCCTCTCTCACACACATACAGATAGACCTCGCCCCACACACATGCTCACACTCTCTCTCTCACACACACAGATAGACCTCACCCCACACACATGCTCACACTCTCTCTCACACAAACAGATAGACCTCACCCCACACACATGCTCACCCTCGCTCTCTCACAGACACAGATAGACCTCACCCCACACACATGCTCACCCTTTCTCTCTCACACACACAAATAGACCTCACCCCACACACATGCTCACACTCTCTCTCAGACACACAGATAGACCTCACCCCACACACATGCTCACCCTCTCTCTCTCACACACACAGATAGACCTCGCCCCCCACACATGCTCACACTCTCTCTCAGACACACAGATAGACCTCACCCCACACAAATGCTCACCCTCTCTCTCTCACACACACAGATAGACCTCACCCCACACACATGCTCACCCTCTCTCACACACACACAGATAGATCTCACCCCACACACATGCTCACCCTCTCTCAGACACATACAGGTAGATCTCACCCCACACACATGCACTCACACTCTCGCTCAAACACACACAGACCGCACCCCACATACATGCTCACCCTCTCTCTCTCACACACACAGATAGACCTCACCCCACACACATGCTCACCCTCTCTCTCACACACACACAGATAGACCTCACCCCACACAAATGCTCACTCTCTCTCACACACACAGATAGACCTCACCCCACACACATGGTCACCCTCTCTCACACACACACACACAGATAGACCTCACCCCACACACATGCTCACCCTCTCTCACACACACACACACAGAGACCTCACCCCACACACATGCTCACCCTCTCTCACACACACACAGATAGACCTCGCCCCACACACATGCTCACCCACTCTCTCACACACACACAGATAGACCTCACCACACACACACATGCTCACCCTTTCTCACACACACACAGATAGACCTCGCCCCACACACATGCTCACCCTCTCTCACACACACAGATAGACCTCACCCCACACACATGCTCATCCTCTCTCACACACACACATAGATAGACCTCACCCCACACACATGCTCTCCCTCTCTCTCTCTCACACACACAGATAGACCTCACCCCACACACATGCTCACCCTCTCTCACACACACACAGATCAACCTCACCCCACACACATGCTTACCGTCTCTCTCACACACACACAGATAGACCTCAGCCCACACACATGCCCACCCTCTCTCACACACACACAGATAGACCGCATCCCACACACATGCTCACCCTCTCTCACACACACACAGATAGACCTCACCCCACACACATGCTCACAATCTCTCTCACACACACACATACAGATCGATCTCACCCCACACACATGCTCACCCTCTCTCACACTCACAGATAGACCTCGCCCCAAACACATGCTCACCCTCTCTCACACACACACAGATAGACCTCGCCTCACACACATGCTCACCCTCTCTCTCACACACACAGATAGATCTCACCCCACACGCATGCTCATACTCTCTCTCACACATACACAGATAGACCTCACCCCACACACATGCTCACCCTCTCTCACACACACACAGATAGACCTCGCCCCACACACATGCTCACACTCTCTCTCACACACACAGGTAGACCTCACCCCACACACATGAACACCCTCTCTCTCTCACACACACAGATAGAACTCACCCCACACACATGCTCACCCTCTCTCACACACACACAGATAGATCTCACCCCACACACATTCTGACACTCTCGCTCACACACACAGATAGACCTCACCCCACACAAATGCTCGCCCTCTCTCACACACATACAGATAGATCTCGCCCCACACACATGCTCACACTCTCTCTTCTCACACACACAGATAGACCTCACCCCACACACATGCTCACACTCTCTCTCACACACACAGATAGACCTCACCCCACACACATGCTCACCCTCGCTCTCTCACAGACACAGATAGACCTCACCCCACACACATGCTCACCCTTTCTCTCTCACACACACAGATAGACCTCACCCCGCACACATGCTCACACTCTCTCACACACACACAGATAGACCTCGCCCCCCACACATGCTCACACTCTCTCTCAGACACACAGATAGACCTCACCCCACACACATGCTCACCCTCTCTCTCTCACACACACACAGATAGACCTCACCCCACACACATGCTCACCCTCTCTCACACACACACAGATAGATCTCACCCCACACACATGCTCACCCTCTCTCAGACACACACAGATAGATCTCACCCCACACACATGCACTCACACTCTCGCTCAAACACACACAGACCGCACCCCACATACATGCTCACCCTTTCTCTCTCTCACACACAGATAGACCTCACCCCACACACATGCTCACCCTCTCTCTCACACACACACAGATAGACCTCACCCCACACAAATGCTCACTCTCTCTCACACACACAGATAGACCTCACCCCACACACATGCTCACCCTCTCTCACACACACACAGATAAACCTCACCCCTCACAAATGCTCACCCTCTCCCTCTCACACACACAGATAGACCTCACCCCACACAAATGCTCACTCTCTCTCACACACACAGATAGACCTCACCCCACACACATGCTCACCCTCTCTCACACACACACACACAGAGACCTCACCCCACACACATGCTCACCCTCTCTCACACACACACAGATAGACCTCGCCCCACACACATGCTCACACACTCTCTCACACACACACAGATAGACCTCACCACACACACACATGCTCACCCTTTCTCACACACAAAGATAGACCTCGCCCCACACACATGATCACCCTCTCTCACACACACAGATAGACCTCACCCCACACACATGCTCACCCTCTCTCACACACACACACAGATAGACCTCACCCCACACACATGCTCACCCTCTCTCTCACACACACACACAGATAGACCTCACCCCACACACAATTTTCACCCTCTCTCACACACACAGATAGACCTGACCCCACACACATGCTCACCCTTACTCCCACACACACAGATAGACCTCACACCACACACATGCTCACCGTCTCTCTCACACACACACAGATAGACCTCACCCCACACACATGCCCACCCTCTCTCACTCACACACAGATAGACCTCACCCCACACACATGCTCACAATCTCTCTCCGTCACACACAGATAGACCTCACCCCACACACATGCTCACCATCTCTCTCACACACACAGATAGATCTCACCCCACACATGCTCACCCTCTCTCACACACACACAGATAGACCTCGCCCCACACACATGCTCACCCTCTCTCTCACACACAGATAGATCTCACCCCACACACATGCTCACACTCTCTCACACACACATACAGATAGATCTCAACCCACACACATGCTCACACTCTCTCTCACACATACACAGATAGACCTCACCCCACACACATGCTCACCCTCTCTCACACACACACAGATAGACCTCGCCCCCCACACATATGCTCACACTCTCTCTCACACACACAGATAGACCTCACCCCACACACATGCTCACCCTCTCTCTCTCACACACACAGATAGACCTCACCCCACACAAATGCTCACTCTCTCTCACACACACAGATAGACCACGCCCCACACACATGCTCACCCTCTCTCACACACACACAGATAGACCTCGCCCCCCACACACATGCTCACACTCTCTCTCCACACACAGGTAGACCTCACCGCACCCACATGCTCACCCTCTCTCACACACACAGATAGACCTCACCCCACACACATACTCACCCTTTCTCTCTCACACTCACAGATAGACCTCACCCCACACACATGCTCACACTCTCGCTCACACACACACAGATAGACCTCACCCCACACACATGCTCGCCCTATCTTACACACATACAGAAAGACCTCGCCCCACGCACATGCTCACACTCTCTCTCTCACACACATAGATAGACCTCACCCCACACACATGATCACCCTCTCTAACAAACACACAGTTAGATCTCACCCCACACACATGCTCACCCTCTCTCAGACACACACAGATAGATCTCACCCCACACACATGCACTCACACACTCGCTCAAACACACACAGATAGACCTCGACCCACACACATGCTCACCCTCTCTCTCTCACACACACAGATAGACCTCACCCCACACACATGCTCACCCTCTCTCACACACACACAGATAGATCTCACCCCACACACATGCTCACCCTCTCTCTGACACACACAGATAGATCTCACCCCACACACATGCACTCACACTCTCGCTCAAACACACAGAGACCGCACCCCACATACATGCTCACCCTCTCTCTCTCTCACACACAGATAGACCTCACCCCACACACATGCTCACCCTCTCTCTCACACACACACAGATAGACCTCACCCCACACAAATGCTCACTCTCTCTCACACACACAGATAGACCTCACCCCACACACATGCTCACCCTCTCTCACACACACACAGATAGACCTCACCCCTCACAAATGCTCACCCTCTCCCTCTCACACACACAGATAGACCTCACCCCACACAAATGCTCACTCTCTCTCACACACACAGATAGACCTCACCCCACACACATGCTCACCCTCTCTCACACACACACACACAGAGACCTCACCCCACACACATGCTCACCCTCTCTCACACACACACAGATAGACCTCGCCCCACACACATGCTGACACACTCTCTCACACACACACAGATAGACCTCACCACACACACACATGCTCACCCTTTCTCACACACACAGATAGACCTCGCCCCACACACATGCTCACCCTCTCTCACACACACAGATAGACCTCACCCCACACACATGCTCACCCTCTCTCACACACACACACAGATAGACCTCACCCCACACACATGCTCACCCTCTCTCTCACACACACACACAGATAGACCTCACCCCACACACAATTTTCACCCTCTCTCACACACACAGATAGACCTGACCCCACACACATGCTCACCCTTACTCCCACACACACAGATAGACCTCACACCACACACATGCTCACCGTCTCTCTCACACACACACAGATAGACCTCACCCCACACACATGCCCACCCTCTCTCACTCACACACAGATAGACCTCACCCCACACACATGCTCACAATCTCTCTCCGTCACACACAGATAGATCTCACCCCACACATGCTCACCCTCTCTCACACACACACAGATAGACCTCGCCCCACACACATGCTCACCCTCTCTCTCACACACAGATAGATCTCACCCCACACACATGCTCACACTCTCTCACACACACATACAGATAGATCTCAACCCACACACATGCTCACACTCTCTCTCACACATACACAGATAGACCTCACCCCACACACATGCTCACCCTCTCTCACACACACACAGATAGACCTCGCCCCCCACACATATGCTCACACTCTCTCTCACACACACAGATAGACCTCACCCCACACACATGCTCACCCTCTCTCTCTCACACACACAGATAGACCTCACCCCACACAAATGCTCACTCTCTCTCACACACACAGATAGACCACGCCCCACACACATGCTCACCCTCTCTCACACACACACAGATAGACCTCGCCCCCCACACACATGCTCACACTCTCTCTCACACACACAGGTAGACCTCACCGCACCCACATGCTCACCCTCTCTCACACACACAGATAGATCTCACCCCACACACATACTCACCCTTTCTCTCTCACACTCACAGATAGACCTCACGCCACACACATACTCACACTCTCGCTCACACACACACAGATAGACCTCACCCCACACACATGCTCGCCCTATCTTACACACATACAGAAAGACCTCGCCCCACGCACATGCTCACACTCTCTCTCTCACACACATAGATAGACCTCACCCCACACACATGATCACCCTCTCTAACAAACACACAGTTAGATCTCACCCCACACACATGCTCACCCTCTCTCAGACACACACAGATAGATCTCACCCCACACACATGCACTCACACACTCGCTCAAACACACACAGATAGACCTCGACCCACACACATGCTCACACACTCTCTCTCACTCACACAGATAGACCTCACCCCACACACATGCTCACCCTCTCTCTCACACACACACAGATAGACCTCACCCCACACAATTGCTCACTCTCTCTCACACACACAGATAGACCTCACCCCACACACATGCTCACCCTCTCTCACACACACACAGAGAGACCTCACCCCACACACATGCTCACCCTCTCTCACACACACACAGATAGACCTCACCCCACACAAATGCTCACCCTCTCTCTCTCACACACACAGATAGACCTCACCACACACAAATGCTCACTCTCTCTCACACACACACACAGATAGACATCACCCCACACACATGCTCACCCTCTCTCACACACACACACAGAGACCTCACCCCACACACATGCTCACCCTCCCTCACACACATACAGATAGACCTCGACCCACACACATGCTCACACACTCTCTCACACACACACAGATAGACCTCACCACACACATACATGTTCACCCTTTCTCACACACACACAGATAGATCTCAATCGACACACATGCTCACACTCTCGCTCACACACACAGATAGACCTCACCCCACACACATGCTCGCCCTCTCTCACACACACAGATAGACCTCACCCCACACACATGCTCACCCTCTCTCTCTCACACACACACATAGACCTCACCCCACACACATGCTCACCCTCTCTCACACACACACAGATAGACCTCGCCTCACACACATGCTCACCCTCTCTCACACACACAGATAGACCTCACCCCACACACATGCTCACCCTCTCTCACACACGCACATAGATAGACCTCACCCCACACACATGCTCACCCTCTCTCTCACACACACACACAGATAGACCTCACCCCACACACATGCTCAGCCGCTCTCACACACACACAGATAGACCTCACACCACACACATGCTCACCGTCTCTCTCTCACACACACACAGATAGACCTCACCTCACACACATGCCCACCCTCTCTCACACACACACAGATAGACCGCACCCCACACACATGCTCACCCTCTCTCTCACACACACACAGATAGACCTCACCCCACACACATGTTCACACTCTCTCTCACCCACACACTTGGACCTCATCCCACACACATGCTCACCGTCGCTCACACACACACAGATGGACCTCGCCCCACACACATGCTCACACTCTCTCTCACACACACAGATAGATCTCACCCCACACACATGCTCACCCTCTCTCACACACAAACAGATAGACCTCACCCCACACACATGCTCACACACTCTCTCACACACACACAGATAGACCTCGCCCCCACACATGCTCACACTCTCTCTCACACACACACACAGATAGACCTCACCCCACACACATGCTCACCCTCTCTCTCACACACACAGATAGACCTCACCCCACACACATTCTCACCCTCTCTCACACACACACAGATAGACCTCGCCCCTCACACATGCTCACCCTCTCTCTCACACTCACACAGATAGATCTCACCCCACACACATTCTCACCCTCTCTCACACACACACAGATAGACCTCGCCCCACACAACTGCTCACCCTCTCTCTCTCACACACACAGATAGACCTCACCCCACACACATGCTCACACTCTCTCTCACACACACAGATAGACCTCACCCCACTCACATGCTCACACTCTCACACACACAGCTAAACCACGCCCCACACACATGCTCACCCTCTCTCACAGACACATAGATAGACCTCACCCCACACACATGCTCACCCTCTCACTCTCACACACACAAATAGACCTCACCCCACACACATGCTCACACTCTCTCTCACACACAGATAGACCTCGCCCCACACACATGCTCACACTCTCGCACACACAGATAGACCTCGCCCCACACACATGCTCACCCTCTCTCTCACACACACGCAGATAGACCTCACCCCACACACATGCTCACCCTCGCTCTCTCACACACACAGATAGACCTCACCCCACACACATGCTCACCCTCTCTCTCTCAAACACACAGATAGACCTCACCCCACACACATGCTTGCACTCTCTCTCACACACACATTGACCTCACCCTACACACCTGCTCACCCTCACTCTCACACACACAGATAGACCTCGCCCCACACACATGCTCACCCTCTCTCTCACACACACACAGATAGACCTCACCCCACACACATGCTCACCCTCTCTCTCTCACACACACAGATAGACCTCACCCCACACACATGCTCACCCTCTCTCTCACACACACACAGATAGACCTCACCCCGCACACATGCTCACACTCTCTCTCACACTCACACAGATAGACCTCACCCCACACACATGCTCACCCTCTCTCTCACACACACACAGATAGACCTCACCCCGCACACATGGTCACACTCTCTCTCACACACACACAGGTAGATCTCACCCCACACACATGCTCACCCTCTCTCACACACACACAGATAGACCTCACCCCACACACATGCTCACCCTCTCTCTCTCACACACAGATAGATCTCATCCCGCACACATGCTCACCCTCTCTCTCTCACACACAGATAGACCTCACCCCACACACATGCTCACCATCTCTCACACACACACACAGATAGACCTCACCCCACACACATGCTCACACTCTCTCTCACACACACATAGTCCTCACCCCACACACCTGCTCACCCTCTCTCACACACACACAGATCGACCTCACCCCACACACATGCTCACACTCGCTCTCACACACACATAGACCTCACCCCACACACATGCTCACCATCTCTCACACACACACAGATACACCTCACCCCACACACATGCTCACCCTCTCTCTCACACACACACAGATAGACCTCACCACACACACCTGCTCACCCTCTCTCACACACACACAGATAGACCTCACCCCACACACCTGCTCACCCTCTCTCACACACACACAGATAGACCTCACCCCACACACATGCTCACCCTCTCTCTCACACACACAGATAGACCTCACCCCACACACCTGCTCACCCTCTCTCACACACACACAGATAAACCTCACCCCACACACATGCTCACACTCTATCTCACACACACACAGATAGACCTCACCCCACACACATGCTCACCCTCTCTCACACACACACATAGATAGACCTCACCCCACACACATGCTCACCCTCTCTCTCACACACACACACAGACAGACCTCACCCCACACACATGCTCACCCTCTCTCACACACACACAGATAGACCTCACCCCACACACATGCTCACCCTCTCTCTCTCACACACAGATAGATCTCACCCCACACACATGCTCACCCTCTCTCTCACACACACACAGATAGACCTCACCCCACACACATGCTCACCCTCTCTCTCACACACACAGATAGATCTCACCCCACACACATGCTCACACTCTCTCTCACACACACATAGACCTCACCCTACACACCTGCTCACCCTCTCTCACACACACATAGATAGACCTCACCCCACACACATGCTCACAATCTCTCTCACACACACACAGATAGACCTCACCACACACACATGCTCACACTCTCTCTCACACACACATAGACCTCACACCACACACCTGCTCACCCTCTCTCACACACACACAGATAGACCTCACCCCACACACATTCTCACCCTCTCTCACACACACACAGATAGACCTCGCCCCACACAACTGCTCACCCTCTCTCTCTCACACACACAGATAGACCTCACCCCACACACATGCTCACACTCTCTCTCACACACACAGATAGACCTCACCCCACTCACATGCTCACACTCTCACACACACAGCTAAACCACGCCCCACACACATGCTCACCCTCTCTCTCACACACACAGATAGATCTCACCCCACACACATGCTCACCCTCTCTCTCTCACACACACACTGATAGACCTCACCCCACACACATGCTCACCCTCGCTCTCTCACACACACAGATAGACCTCACCCCACACACATGCTCACCCTCTCTCACACACACACAGATAGACCTCACCCCACACACATGCTCACAATCTCTCTCACACACACACAGATAGACCTCACCCCACACACATGCTCACCCTCTCTCTCACACACACAGATAGATCTCACCCCACACACATGCTCACCCTCTCTCTCACACACACAGATAGATCTCACCCCACACACATGCTCACACTCTCTCTCACACACACATAGACCTCACCCTACACACCTGCTCACCCTCTCTCACACACACACAGATAGACCTCACCCCACACACATGCTCACCATCTCCCTCACACACACACAGATAGACCTCACCACACACACATGCTCACCCTCTCTCTCTCACACACACAGATAGACCTCACCCCACACACCTGCTCACCCTCTCTCACACACACACAGTTAGACCTCACCCCACACACATGCTCACCCTCTCTCTCACACACACAGATAGACCTCACCCCACACACATGCTCACACTCTCTCTCACACACACACTTGGACCTCACACCACACACATGCTCACACTCTCTCACAGACACACAGATAGACCTCACCCTACACACATGCTCACCCTCTCACTCTCACACACAGAAATAGACTCACCCCACACACATGCTCACCCTCTCTCACACACACACAGATAGACCTCACCCCACACACATGCTCACCCTCTCTCTCTCACACACAGATAGATCTCACCCCACACACATGCTCACCCTCTCTCTCACACACACACAGATAGACCTCACCCCACACACATGCTCACCCTCTCTCTCTCACACACACAGATAGACCTCACCCCACACACATGCTCACCATCTCTCACACACACACACACAGATAGACCTCACCCCACACACATGCTCACACTCTCTCTCACACACACATAGACCTCACCCCACACACCTGCTCACCCTCTCTCACACACACACAGATAGACCTCACCCCACACACATGCTCACACTCTCTCTCACACACACATAGACCTCACCCTACACACATGCTCACCCTCTCTTACACACACACAGATAGACCTCACCCCACACACATGCTCACCCTCTCTCACACACACAGAGATAGACCTCGCCCCACACACATGCTCACCCTCTCTCTCTCACACACACAGATAGACCTCACCCCACACACCTGCTCACCCTTTCTCACACACACACAGATAGACCTCACCCCACACACATGCTCACCCTCTCTCTCACACACACAGATAGACCTCACCCCACACACATGCTCGCACTCTCTCTCACCCACACACTTGGACCTCACACCACACACATGCTCACACTCTCTCACAGACACACAGATAGACCTCACCCTACACACATGCTCACCCGCTCACTCTCACACACACAAATAGACCTCACCCCACACACATGCTCACATTCTCTCTCACACACACACAGATAGACCTCGCCCCACACACATGCTCACACTCTCTCACACACACACAGATAGACCTCACCCCACACACATTCTCACCCTCTCTCACACACACAGATAGACCTCACCCCACACACATGCTCACCCTCTCTCTCTCACACACACAGATAGACCTCACCCCACACACATTCTCACCCTCTCTCACACACACAGATAGACCTCACCCCACACACATGCTCACCCTCTCTCTCACACACACAGATAGATCTCACCCCACACACATGCTCACACTCTCTCTCACACACACATAGACCTCACCCTACACACCTGCTCACCCTCTCTCACACACACACAGATAGACCTCACCCCACACACATGCTCACCATCTCTCTCACACACACACAGATAGACCTCACCACACACACATGCTCACCCTCTCTCTCTCACACACACAGATAGACCTCACCCCACACACCTGCTCACCCTCTCTCACACACACACAGATAGACCTCACCCCACACACATGCTCACCCTCTCTCTCACACACACAGATAGACCTCACCCCACACACATGCTCACACTCTCTCTCACACACACACTTGGACCTCACACCACACACATGCTCACACTCTCTCACAGACACACAGATAGACCTCACCCTACACACATGCTCACCCTCTCACTCTCACACACAGAAATAGACTAACCCCACACACATGCTCACCCTCTCTCACACACACACAGATAGACCTCACCCCACACACATGCTCACCCTCTCTCTCTCACACACAGATAGATCTCACCCCACACACATGCTCACCCTCTCTCTCACACACACACAGATAGACCTCACCCCACACACATGCTCACCCTCTCTCTCTCACACACACAGATAGACCTCACCCCACACACATGCTCACCATCTCTCACACACACACACACAGATAGACCTCACCCCACACACATGCTCACACTCTCTCTCACACACACATAGACCTCACCCCACACACCTGCTCACCCTCTCTCACACACACACAGATAGACCTCACCCCACACACATTCTCACCCTCTCTCACACACACACAGATAGACCTCGCCCCACACAACTGCTCACCCTCTCTCTCTCACACACACAGATAGACCTCACCCCACACACATGCTCACACTCTCTCTCACACACACAGATAGACCTCACCCCACTCACATGCTCACACTCTCACACACACAGCTAAACCACGCCCCACACACATGCTCACCCTCTCTCTCACACACACAGATAGATCTCACCCCACACACATGCTCACCCTCTCTCTCTCACACAAACACTGATAGACCTCACCCCACACACATGCTCACCCTCGCTCTCTCACACACACAGATAGACCTCACCCCACACACATGCTCACCCTCTCTCACACACACACAGATAGACCTCACCCCACACACATGCTCACAATCTCTCTCACACACACACAGATAGACCTCACCCCACACACATGCTCACCCTCTCTCTCACACACACAGATAGATCTCACCCCACACACATGCTCACCCTCTCTCTCACACACACAGATAGATCTCACCCCACACACATGCTCACACTCTCTCTCACACACACATAGACCTCACCCTACACACCTGCTCACCCTCTCTCACACACACACAGATAGACCTCACCCCACACACATGCTCACCATCTCCCTCACACACACACAGATAGACCTCACCACACACACATGCTCACCCTCTCTCTCTCACACACACAGATAGACCTCACCCCACACACCTGCTCACCCTCTCTCACACACACACAGTTAGACCTCACCCCACACACATGCTCACCCTCTCTCTCACACACACAGATAGACCTCACCCCACACACATGCTCACACTCTCTCTCACACACACACTTGGACCTCACACCACTCACATGCTCACACTCTCTCACAGACACACAGATAGACCTCACCCTACACACATGCTCACCCTCTCACTCTCACACACAGAAATAGACTCACCCCACACACATGCTCACCCTCTCTCACACACACACAGATAGACCTCACCCCACACACATGCTCACCCTCTCTCTCTCACACACAGATAGATCTCACCCCACACACATGCTCACCCTCTCTCTCACACACACACAGATAGACCTCACCCCACACACATGCTCACCCTCTCTCTCTCACACACACAGATAGACCTCACCCCACACACATGCTCACCATCTCTCACACACACACACACAGATAGACCTCACCCCACACACATGCTCACACTCTCTCTCACACACACATAGACCTCACCCCACACACCTGCTCACCCTCTCTCACACACACACAGATAGACCTCACCCCACACACATGCTCACACTATCTCTCACACACACATAGACCTCACCCTACACACATGCTCACCCTCTCTTACACACACACAGATAGACCTCACCCCACACACATGCTCACCCTCTCTCACACACACAGAGATAGACCTCGCCCCACACACATGCTCACCCTCTCTCTCTCACACACACAGATAGACCTCACCCCACACACCTGCTCACCCTCTCTCACACACACACAGATAGACCTCACCCCACACACATGCTCACCCTCTCTCTCACACACACAGATAGACCTCACCCCACACACATGCTCGCACTCTCTCTCACCCACACACTTGGACCTCACACCACACACATGCTCACACTCTCTCACAGACACACAGATAGACCTCACCCTACACACATGCTCACCCGCTCACTCTCACACACACAAATAGACCTCACCCCACACACATGCTCACATTCTCTCTCACACACACACAGATAGACCTCGCCCCACACACATGCTCACACTCTCTCACACACACACAGATAGACCTCACCCCACACACATTCTCACCCTCTCTCACACACACAGATAGACCTCACCCCACACACATGCTCACCCTCTCTCTCTCACACACACAGATAGACCTCACCCCACACACATTCTCACCCTCTCTCACACACACAGATAGACCTCACCCCACACACATGCTCACCCTCTCTCTCACACACACAGATAGATCTCACCCCACACACATGCTCACACTCTCTCTCACACACACATAGACCTCACCCTACACACCTGCTCACCCTCTCTCACACACACACAGATAGACCTCACCCCACACACATGCTCACCATCTCTCTCACACACACACAGATAGACCTCACCACACACACATGCTCACCCTCTCTCTCTCACACACACAGATAGACCTCACCCCACACACCTGCTCACCCTCTCTCACACACACACAGATAGACCTCACCCCACACACATGCTCACCCTCTCTCTCACACACACAGATAGACCTCACCCCACACACATGCTCACACTCTCTCTCACACACACACTTGGACCTCACACCACACACATGCTCACACTCTCTCACAGACACTCAGAAAGACCTCACCCTACACACATGCTCACCCTCTCACTCTCACACACAGAAATAGACTAACCCAACACACATGCTCACCCTCTCTCACACACACACAGATAGACCTCACCCCACACACATGCTCACCCTCTCTCTCTCACACACAGATAGATCTCACCCCACACACATGCTCACCCTCTCTCTCACACACACACAGATAGACCTCACCCCACACACATGCTCACCCTCTCTCTCTCACACACACAGATAGACCTCACCCCACACACATGCTCACCATCTCTCACACACACACACACATATAGACCTCACCCCACACACATGCTCACACTCTCTCTCACACACACATAGACCTCACCCCACACACCTGCTCACCCTCTCTCACACACACACAGATAGACCTCACCCCACACACATTCTCACCCTGTCTCACACACACACAGATAGACCTCGCCCCACACAACTGCTCACCCTCTCTCTCTCACACACACAGATAGACCTCACCCCACACACATGCTCACACTCTCTCTCACACACACAGATAGACCTCACCCCACTCACATGCTCACACTCTCACACACACAGCTAAACCACGCCCCACACACATGCTCACCCTCTCTCTCACACACACAGATAGATCTCACCCCACACACATGCTCACCCTCTCTCTCTCACACACACACTGATAGACCTCACCCCACACACATGCTCACCCTCGCTCTCTCACACACACAGATAGACCTCACCCCACACACATGCTCACCCTCTCTCACACACACACAGATAGACCTCACCCCACACACATGCTCACAATCTCTCTCACACACACACAGATAGACCTCACCCCACACACATGCTCACCCTCTCTCTCACACACACAGATAGACCTCACCCCACACACATGCTCACCCTCTCTCACACACACAGAGATAGACCTCGCCCCACACACATGCTCACCCTCTCTCTCTCACACACACAGATAGACCTCACCCCACACACCTGCTCACCCTCTCTCACACACACACAGATAGACCTCACCCCACACACATGCTCACCCTCTCTCTCACACACACAGATAGACCTCACCCCACACACATGCTCGCACTCTCTCTCACCCACACACTTGGACCTCACACCACACACATGCTCACACTCTCTCACAGACACACAGATAGACCTCACCCTACACACATGCTCACCCGCTCACTCTCACACACACAAATAGACCTCACCCCACACACATGCTCACATTCTCTCTCACACACACACAGATAGACCTCGCCCCACACACATGCTCACACTCTCTCACACACACACAGATAGACCTCACCCCACACACATTCTCACCCTCTCTCACACACACAGATAGACCTCACCCCACACACATGCTCACCCTCTCTCTCTCACACACACAGATAGACCTCACCCCACACACATTCTCACCCTCTCTCACACACACAGATAGACCTCACCCCACACACATGCTCACCCTCTCTCTCACACACACAGATAGATCTCACCCCACACACATGCTCACACTCTCTCTCACACACACATAGACCTCACCCTACACACCTGCTCACCCTCTCTCACACACACACAGATAGACCTCACCCCACACACATGCTCACCATCTCTCTCACACACACACAGATAGACCTCACCACACACACATGCTCACCCTCTCTCTCTCACACACACAGATAGACCTCACCCCACACACCTGCTCACCCTCTCTCACACACACACAGATAGACCTCACCCCACACACATGCTCACCCTCTCTCTCACACACACAGATAGACCTCACCCCACACACATGCTCACACTCTCTCTCACACACACACTTGGACCTCACACCACACACATGCTCACACTCTCTCACAGACACTCAGAAAGACCTCACCCTACACACATGCTCACCCTCTCACTCTCACACACAGAAATAGACTAACCCAACACACATGCTCACCCTCTCTCACACACACACAGATAGACCTCACCCCACACACATGCTCACCCTCTCTCTCTCACACACAGATAGATCTCACCCCACACACATGCTCACCCTCTCTCTCACACACACACAGATAGACCTCACCCCACACACATGCTCACCCTCTCTCTCTCACACACACAGATAGACCTCACCCCACACACATGCTCACCATCTCTCACACACACACACACATATAGACCTCACCCCACACACATGCTCACACTCTCTCTCACACACACATAGACCTCACCCCACACACCTGCTCACCCTCTCTCACACACACACAGATAGACCTCACCCCACACACATTCTCACCCTGTCTCACACACACACAGATAGACCTCGCCCCACACAACTGCTCACCCTCTCTCTCTCACACACACAGATAGACCTCACCCCACACACATGCTCACACTCTCTCTCACACACACAGATAGACCTCACCCCACTCACATGCTCACACTCTCACACACACAGCTAAACCACGCCCCACACACATGCTCACCCTCTCTCTCACACACACAGATAGATCTCACCCCACACACATGCTCACCCTCTCTCTCTCACACACACACTGATAGACCTCACCCCACACACATGCTCACCCTCGCTCTCTCACACACACAGATAGACCTCACCCCACACACATGCTCACCCTCTCTCACACACACACAGATAGACCTCACCCCACACACATGCTCACAATCTCTCTCACACACACACAGATAGACCTCACCCCACACACATGCTCACCCTCTCTCTCACACACACAGATAGATCTCACCCCACACACATGCTCACCCTCTCTCTCACACACACAGATAGATCTCACCCCACACACATGCTCACACTCTCTCTCACACACACATAGACCTCACCCTACACACCTGCTCACCCTCTCTCACACACACACAGATAGACCTCACCCCACACACATGCTCACCATCTCCCTCACACACACACAGATAGACCTCACCACACACACATGCTCACCCTCTCTCTCTCACACACACAGATAGACCTCACCCCACACACCTGCTCACCCTCTCTCACACACACACAGTTAGACCTCACCCCACACACATGCTCACCCTCTCTCTCACACACACAGATAGACCTCACCCCACACACATGCTCACACTCTCTCTCACACACACACTTGGACCTCACACCACACACATGCTCACACTCTCTCACAGACACACAGATAGACCTCACCCTACACACATGCTCACCCTCTCACTCTCACACACAGAAATAGACTCACCCCACACACATGCTCACCCTCTCTCACACACACACAGATAGACCTCACCCCACACACATGCTCACCCTCTCTCTCTCACACACAGATAGATCTCACCCCACACACATGCTCACCCTCTCTCTCACACACACACAGATAGACCTCACCCCACACACATGCTCACCCTCTCTCTCTCACACACACATATAGACCTCACCCCACACACATGCTCACCATCTCTCACACACACACACACAGATAGACCTCACCCCACACACATGCTCACACTCTCTCTCACACACACATAGACCTCACCCCACACACCTGCTCACCCTCTCTCACACACACACAGATAGACCTCACCCCACACACATGCTCACACTCTCTCTCACACACACATAGACCTCACCCTACACACATGCTCACCCTCTCTTACACACACACAGATAGACCTCACCCCACACACATGCTCACCCTCTCTCACACACACAGAGATAGACCTCGCCCCACACACATGCTCACCCTCTCTCTCTCACACACACAGATAGACCTCACCCCACACACCTGCTCACCCTCTCTCACACACACACAGATAGACCTCACCCCACACACATGCTCACCCTCTCTCTCACACACACAGATAGACCTCACCCAACACACATGCTCGCACTCTCTCTCACCCACACACTTGGACCTCACACCACACACATGCTCACACTCTCTCACAGACACACAGATAGACCTCACCCTACACACATGCTCACCCGCTCACTCTCACACACACAAATAGACCTCACCCCACACACATGCTCACATTCTCTCTCACACACACACAGATAGACCTCGCCCCACACACATGCTCACACTCTCTCACACACACACAGATAGACCTCACCCCACACACATTATCACCCTCTCTCACACACACAGATAGACCTCACCCCACACACATGCTCACCCTCTCTCTCTCACACACACAGATAGACCTCACCCCACACACATTCTCACCCTCTCTCACACACACAGATAGACCTCACCCCACACACATGCTCACCCTCTCTCTCACACACACAGATAGATCTCACCCCACACACATGCTCACACTCTCTCTCACACACACATAGACCTCACCCTACACACCTGCTCACCCTCTCTCACACACACACAGATAGACCTCACCCCACACACATGCTCACCATCTCTCTCACACACTCACAGATAGACCTCACCACACACACATGCTCACCCTCTCTCTCTCACACACACAGATAGACCTCACCCCACACACCTGCTCACCCTCTCTCACACACACACAGATAGACCTCACCCCACACACATGCTCACCCTCTCTCTCACACACACAGATAGACCTCACCCCACACACATGCTCACACTCTCTCTCACACACACACTTGGACCTCACACCACACACATGCTCACACTCTCTCACAGACACACAGATAGACCTCACCCTACACACATGCTCACCCTCTCACTCTCACACACAGAAATAGACTAACCCCACACACATGCTCACCCTCTCTCACACACACACAGATAGACCTCACCCCACACACATGCTCACCCTCTCTCTCTCACACACAGATAGATCTCACCCCACACACATGCTCACCCTCTCTCTCACACACACACAGATAGACCTCACCCCACACACATGCTCACCCTCTCTCTCTCACACACACAGATAGACCTCACCCCACACACATGCTCACCATCTCTCACACACACACACACAGATAGACCTCACCCCACACACATGCTCACACTCTCTCTCACACACACATAGACCTCACCCCACACACCTGCTCACCCTCTCTCACACACACACAGATAGACCTCACCCCACACACATGCTCACACTCTCTCTCACACACACATAGACCTCACCCCACACACATTCTCACCCTCTCTCACACACACACAGATAGACCTCGCCCCACACAACTGCTCACCCTCTCTCTCTCACACACACAGATAGACCTCACCCCACACGCATGCTCACACTCTCTCTCACACACACAGATAGACCTCACCCCACTCACATGCTCACACTCTCACACACACAGCTAAACTACGCCCCACACACATGCTCACCCTCTCTCTCACACACACAGATAGATCTCACCCCACACACATGCTCACCCTCTCTCTCTCACACACACACTGATAGACCTCACCCCACACACATGCTCACCCTCGCTCTCTCACACACACAGATAGACCTCACCCCACACACATGCTCACCCTCTCTCACACACACACAGATAGACCTCACCCCACACACATGCTCACAATCTCTCTCACACACACACAGATAGACCTCACCCCACACACATGCTCACCCTCTCTCTCACACACACAGATAGATCTCACCCCACACACATGCTCACCCTCTCTCTCACACACACAGATAGATCTCACCCCACACACATGCTCACACTCTCTCTCACACACACATAGACCTCACCCTACACACCTGCTCACCCTCTCTCACACACACACAGATAGACCTCACCCCACACACATGCTCACCATCTCCCTCACACACACACAGATAGACCTCACCACACACACATGCTCACCCTCTCTCTCTCACACACACAGATAGACCTCACCCCACACACCTGCTCACCCTCTCTCACACACACACAGTTAGACCTCACCCCACACACATGCTCACCCTCTCTCTCACACATTCAGATAGACCTCACCCCACACACATGCTCACACTCTCTCTCACACACACACTTGGACCTCACACCACACACATGCTCACACTCTCTCACAGACACACAGATAGACCTCACCCTACACACATGCTCACCCTCTCACTCTCACACACAGAAATAGACTCACCCCACACACATGCTCACCCTCTCTCACACACACACAGATAGACCTCACCCCACACACATGCTCACCCTCTCTCTCTCACACACAGATAGATCTCACCCCACACACATGCTCACCCTCTCTCTCACACACACACAGATAGACCTCACCCCACACACATGCTCACCCTCTCTCTCTCACACACACAGATAGACCTCACCCCACACACATGCTCACCATCTCTCACACACACACACACAGATAGACCTCACCCCACACACATGCTCACACTCTCTCTCACACACACATAGACCTCACCCCACACACCTGCTCACCCTCTCTCACACACACACAGATAGACCTCACCCCACACACATGCTCACACTCTCTCTCACACACACATAGACCTCACCCTACACACATGCTCACCCTCTCTTACACACACACAGATAGACCTCACCCCACACACATGCTCACCCTCTCTCACACACACACAGATAGACCTCGCCCCACACACATGCTCACCCTCTCTCTCTCACACACACAGATAGACCTCACCCCACACACCTGCTCACCCTCTCTCACACACACACAGATAGACCTCACCCCACACACATGCTCACCCTCTCTCTCACACACACAGATAGACCTCACCCCACACACATGCTCGCACTCTCTTTCACCCACACACTTGGACCTCACACCACACACATGCTCACACTCTCTCACAGACACACAGATAGACCTCACCCTACACACATGCTCACCCGCTCACTCTCACACACACAAATAGACCTCACCCCACACACATGCTCACATTCTCTCTCACACACACACAGATAGACCTCACCCCACACACATTCTCACCCTCTCTCACACACACAGATAGACCTCACCCCACACACATGCTCACCCTCTCTCTCTCACACACACAGATAGACCTCACCCCACACACATTCTCACCCTCTCTCACACACACAGATAGACCTCACCCCACACACATGCTCACCCTCTCTCTCACACACACAGATAGATCTCACCCCACACACATGCTCACACTCTCTCTCACACACACATAGACCTCACCCTACACACCTGCTCACCCTCTCTCACACACACACAGATAGACCTCACCCCACACACATGCTCACCATCTCTCTCACACACACACAGATAGACCTCACCACACACACATGCTCACCCTCTCTCTCTCACACACACAGATAGACCTCACCCCACACACCTGCTCACCCTCTCTCACACACACACAGATAGACCTCACCCCACACACATGCTCACCCTCTCTCTCACACACACAGATAGACCTCACCCCACACACATGCTCACACTCTCTCTCACACACACACTTGGACCTCACACCACACACATGCTCACACTCTCTCACAGACACACAGAGAGACCTCACCCTACACACATGCTCACCCTCTCACTCTCACACACAGAAATAGACTAACCCCACACACATGCTCACCCTCTCTCACACACACACAGATAGACCTCACCCCACACACATGCTCACCCTCTCTCTCTCACACACAGATAGATCTCACCCCACACACATGCTCACCCTCTCTCTCACACACACACAGATAGACCTCACCCCACACACATGCTCACCCTCTCTCTCTCACACACACAGATAGACCTCACCCCACACACATGCTCACCATCTCTCACACACACACACACATATAGACCTCACCCCACACACATGCTCACACTCTCTCTCACACACACATAGACCTCACCCCACACACCTGCTCACCCTCTCTCACACACACACAGATAGACCTCACCCCACACACATGCTCACACTCTCTCTCACACACACATAGACCTCACCCTACACACATGCTCACCCTCTCTCACACACACACAGATAGACCTCACCCCACACACATGCTCACCCTCTCTCACACACACACAGATAGACCTCGCCCCACACACATGCTCACCCTCTCTCTCTCACACACACAGATAGACCTCTCCCCACACACCTGCTCACCCTCTCTCACACACACACAGATAGACCTCACCCCACACACATGCTCACCCTCTCTCTCACACACACAGATAGACCTCACCCCACACACATGCTCGCACTCTCTCTCACCCACACACTTGGACCTCACACCACACACATGCTCACACTCTCTCACAGACACACAGATAGACCTCACCCTACACACATGCTCACCCGCTCACTGTCACACACACAAATAGACCTCACCCCACACACATGCTCACATTCTCTCTCACACACACACAGATAGACCTCGCCCCACACACATGCTCACACTCTCTCACACACACACAGATAGACCTCACCCCACACACATTCTCACCCTCTCTCACACACACAGATAGACCTCACCCCACACACATGCTCACCCTCTCTCTCTCACACACACAGATAGACCTCACCCCACACACATTCTCACCCTCTCTCACACACACAGATAGACCTCACCCCATACACATGCTCACACTCTCTCTCACACACACACAGATAGACCTCACCCCACACACATGCTCACCCTCTCTCACACACACACTCGGACCTCACACCACACACCCACTTGCTCATAATTTCTCACTCTCTCACACAGACTCGCACTCTATTTCACACACACACAGGCTCACAGGAATTAAAGGAAAAGCTTTGAAATTACTCTTGGCTGCTGCAGTTGTGTGCCATTGGGGAATAGATTCATTCTTGAGTTTCAGGTTGGCACAGTTCCGTCCTTTGACTACCAGGTGGCACTTCACACAAGCGTCCCCGGTCAATGCAATTCTAATCTTTGGTTACCAGTTGGAGCTCCGTCGCCCGGAAGGCTTCCTTCCTGAGTAAACAATAATAATCTTTTAATAATAATCTTTATTGACACAAGTAGGCTGACATTAACACTGCAATGAAGTTGCTGTGAAAAGCCCCTAGTCGCCACATTCCGGCACCTGTTCGGGTACACAGAGGGAGAATTCAGAACTTGTAGTACTTGTGGGAGGAAACCGGAGCGCCCGGAGGAAACCCACGCAGACACGGAGAGAACGTGGAGACTCCGCACAGCCAGTGACCCAGCGGGGAATCGAACCTGGGACCCTGGAGCTGTGAAGCAACAGTGTTCTACTGTGCCGCCCACTTTTAACCCCTTTGTCTGAACTCTGCACAGAAACTTTGGCTGTAGTGAGGAATGTTCTCAGTTTAATCTTCAATGTGAGCTCTTCCCAGCTCCTGAGACACAGAATGTTACAGGCCTGTGGAAAAATGGCTGAAACTTTCTCATTCCAGAGATCTCTTACGCTGGTCTATTTTCTCTCTGTGCCTTTTAAGCAAGCGAGTCTTCACAGGTCAAAATGGCAGCTTCTAAAATCGCCTGGCAGGGTGAGCAGAGAGAGAGTGCCTTCTAGCTGCATCCTGGCTGAATCCTTCACAGAGTTGACAACATGGCCTTGACTTCTCCTGCTCCAGAGGTTTTTGAAAAGCTCCATTAATCCCAGGAACAATAGTAGATGGCTAAGGTGTCTACATTCACTGCTTGCCAAGTCTATCGAATCAACATCACAGGTTCTGCCATACAACCCAAAGGGGACATCTTGACCTGGTCCATTCGTACAGGGGTGTTTCAATGGGCCCAAAATCTGTAGTTTAAACAGAAATCCCAATGTTGCAGCAGCTAGCAAGAAGCTCGTGGAATAAAGGCAGGAAAGGAATTGAAAGAAAAAGGAAACACGGAGCAGAGAAAGGTATTACAACAGTGCCCTAACAGTTACCACTTGTCAGCCAAAGTCTGGATATAGGAACATAGGAATTAGGAGCAGAAATAGGTAATACTGTCCCTCGAGCCTGCTCCCCCATTGAAACAGATCCTGGCTGACCTTTTCTTGGCCTCTAATGCCCCTCCCTACTGTTGTGTTCCATGGTTCCCCTGATGATGAAGACACACAACTTAATGTGTTCAACCAGAACAGTGATTTATTGTCAAACACATGGGAAGATAACTAATAGATCTATGTAAAAACACAGTTATTCAAGTTCCTAGGGAGCTACTCTAAGTGCTACTGTCATGCTGTCCGTCCTACTACCAACCCCGTCCAGTCCCGTCAGTCATGTGATGCAAGTCTGGCAACACCCGCTGGCAGGAGGTCATCCCTATGATTACATATATTGATAAACAGCTTTATACATTTATACAACTATATGCAGATATGCTTGTCACCACATCCCCCTTCCTTTGGAAATATAGGTATTTAGAAACGCATATAATAGACATTTTGTAATAAGTTCAGTCTGCCAGGCTTACTCCTCACTCTGGTCGACCTTCTGAGCAACGGCTGTGTTGGTGAATGTGCCCCACCTTCATCCACATGTACCACTGTGGATGCATCATTAACTCCGAGCTGTGCTGGACAGTCTGTGTCTTCCTCAAGTTTAGGATTATATCCAAACTCTTCCATTGAGTTCAGCGCAAAAGGCCGTTATACTTTTAGTAGCGCTTGTCTGCTCCAGCGCAGGAGTGAACCATCCTCAGTGATCGCCGTGAATGAGTGCGGACCTGCCTGTTGTACGACCCTTGCCAGTTTCACCCATCCCTTGCCATTGAGGTCCTCGATTCTGAGGTTTCCCCTATCTGCAGCGGCCGGAGTGTCCTTGTCGACCTATCGTAAACCTCCGGCTACTTTTTCTTCTGAAAAATTAACTTCCTCTTGAGTCGCCAATTGTCAGTGGGAGCCACCAGGGAGAGCAGGGTTGTCTGCAGCTGCCTGTTAATGAGCTGTGCTGGCAAAAGGCCATTTACAAGTGGGGCCGAGCGATAACTGAGTAATGCCAGATACATATCTTCCCGGCTGTCAAGGGCCATTGTAATTACTTCACAATGTTTCCTTTTCCACCATCCCATTCGATTGGAGATATAGTGGGCTGGAGGTAATGTGTCCGAAGTCATAGAGGCAGCAAAGACAGTCAATTCATGATTATTGAAACATAGCCCATTGTCCGACATGACAATAGATGGCATGCCGTGCTGGGCAAATATCGCTTTGACCTGCTGTATTACACAGCGAGCAGTCGAGTTAGCAACTGTGCCGCCTCTGAATAGTTGGAAAAGTCGTCAGTTGCAACCAGGTAGTCACTTCCATTAAAATGGAACAAGTCCAGACCCACTTTCTGCCATGGACTAGCCACGATATCTTCCACATGCAACGGCTCTTTGCTTTGTTTGCAGCACAACTTCTGACACATGTCATGTGAGAGTCCCTTTTAAGAAAAGTATGTTTTATCAAATGGCTGCAGTGATGTCATCGTGTGGGTGGAGCTGGAATGTGATTCTCCTTTTTCTGCTTTCGTGTTGAGCTGGAATCTCTTTTTGGCTCTGTGTTTTAGTTTCGTTTTCAGTTGGAGAGCTGCGTTCAAACCAAGCAGATGTATACTGGTCTCTCTCTGTATGTTAAACAAGGTGTTTAGATCACTTGATAATTTAAAAGTGATAGCTGTTCTCTGTAGAGAATTCAAACCTGCTGTCTTTGTTAAAAAGTGTTTTGGCTTATGGATGTTGTTAGGAAAGTTACTAAGGGTTACCTATAGAATACTGTATCTTTTTGGGGAGTTATCAGTGTTGATAGTTGTTAAGATGTTTACTGTGGGTTTATAAAGTGTGAACTGGATTCATAGAATAAACATTGTTTTGTTTTAAAAATACTTTAGATATCAGTTGATACCTGTAGAGTGGGTCCTTGTGCACCCCAGAACCAAAATCTATTGAAAGTTGTGGGTCAGGTGAACTCCATGATATACGTTGGTGTTCTCTAAACCCTGGCCCATAACAAATTGGGGGCTCGTCTAGGATAAAAGTCTATCTTTCGTGATTGGGTTGGCTTAGTGAACTTAAAGTCAATGAGCGGTGAGCGTATTTGCTTTTCAGGTGTGGTATTCCAGTTTAAGTAGGGAGTGTGTTGTGGACAATGGCAAGTTTTTGGGGGTGGAGGCGGTCACAGGCAGTACCTTATGGACAGAGACTAAAAACAGGCTTTTAGATTTGGCAAGAACATTGCAGTTAACATTACCTGACAGAATACGAAAAGATGAGGTACTTACGGCGGTAGCTGAGCATTTAAAATTGCCTGAGATACAGTCGGACTCAACGGCAAAAATTCAGTTACAAATCAAGCAACTTGAAGATGAAAAAGAATTAAAGCAGCTTGAATACGAAATGAGAGAAAAGGAGAGAGAAGAAAGGAAAAAAGAAAGAACAGCCCTGGCAGAACAAAAGGGAGGTACAGATCATGGAAAAATAAAAAGAGAGAGAAAGAGATAGAGAAGAAAAAGAAAAGGAGAGTGAGGAAAGAGAAAAAGAGAGTTTGAACTTCAGCAAATGGCCATGAAATATGACAGTCAGTTAAAATTGGCGGATGTAAAGGAAAATATACAGTTTGAGGAGAGTGATGAGGATAATGAGCTTGAGCATCATAGTCGTAGGCTTGGTGGGGATCTATTTGAATATGTCCAAGCATTGCCAAGGTTGGATGATTGTCCTTAGTGTTCAAAAAGGTTAGGTGGGGTTACTGGATTATGGGGTTTGGGTGGGCTTTAGTGGAATGCTCTTTCCAAGGGCCGGTGCAACTCGATGGGCCAAATGGCCTCCTTCTGCACTGTACATTCTATGATTGAGGTCACACCTGTAAGACCTGAAGGTTCCTCAAATCAGGGAAGCTCCAGTTCTGACAGATGGGTATGATATATTACTGTTATAACCTGTCTGAATACTATTGGATGGGGACTATTGGCTATCCTGAGTATGAGTTCCCCCAATGAGGAGGGCAGAGATATTATTAGCAGTTTCACCTGCATGAATAGTGTGGAACCAGCTGAAGGAGAGAACAGTGGTGGAGTACTGCTGCTGCTGTATATATGTAATTGCAAATAAAGCTATTTCTTTTGACTCTACAAACTTGTGCTGGATTCTTTGTGGCCCTCACAAACTGGCGATGAGGGTTAAATTGGATGGCTCCCCATGTGGCCCCCATTAAGGTGACGGTACGGGTCAATGGTCACCCGCTTGAGATGGAGTTGGACACTGGTGCAGCGGTCTCCGTGATTGCCCAGGGGTCATTCGACCACATCAAGCAGGGTCTTCAGACCCTTACATTAACCGATACACAGGTCAGGATGGCCATCTACACGGGGGAACCATTGGACATTGCAGGAACTACGATGACCCCTGTTTCTTAAGGACGCCAGGAGGGGCGTTTCCCACTTTTCGCCCAGCCTGTTGGGTCGGGACTGGTTGGCCATTTGCAGCTGCAGTGGCAGCACATCCTCCATACCGGTTCTGGAGGGTTGACGGAGGCACGAGGACGGTACCCAGATGTATTCCAGCCTGGTTTGGGGAAGGTAAAAGAGGTCGTAGCCCGTATCCAGGTTGACCCGGAAGTCACGCCGCGCTATTTGAGGGTGTGCCCAGTGACTTACGCCTTGCTCGAGAAGGTTGAAGCGGAGCTCACACGTTGGAGTCATTGGGTATTATCAGGCCCGTCCGTTTCACCGACTGCCGCGGTTCGCTTGTGCGGCGACTATAAACTTCCCTGCTCGACTGATATCCAATACCCCGTACAGAAGATCTCTACGTGAAGCTTGCAGGCGGACTCTTGTTCACGAAATTGGATATGAGTCACGCCTATCTGCAGCTGGAGTTGGACCTTGCCTCCCGGCCATATGTAACTATTAATACACACAGGGGCCTGTATGAGTACTTTTATTGCCCTTTGGAGTATCCTCTGCCTGCGCTATTTTTCAACGCGTTATGGAGGGCATCTTGAGAGGTTTACCACATGTTGCGGTTTACTTAGACGCATTTTGATTGTGGGAGCTTCGGAGCAGGAACATTTGGATAATTTTGAGGCTGTCCTGAAAAGCTTCTCAGAGGCTTGAGTCTGTTTATGACGTGTAAAGTGCGTCTTTTGGGCGAAGGAAGTGATCTACTTGGGTTATCGGGTGGACCGCGAAGGTTTGCACCCCGTCGCAGAGAAGGTGCGTGCAATCCAACAGGCCCCCGCCCCGACTGACACTTCGCATCTTTGTTCTTTTCTCGGTCTCGTAAACTATTACGGGAAGTTCCTCCCCAATCTGGCAATTACGCTGGCCCCGTTGCACCTTCTGTTGAAGAAGAATCACCCTGGGTTTGGGGTCAGCCGCAAGAAACCGCTTTCCGGCGGGTGAAGCAACAATTGTCCTCATCTGGATTACTAACCCACTATGATCCTGAAAAGCCTTTGCTCGTCACGTGTGATGCATCCCCATATGGTATTGGGGCCACCCTGGCCCACAAGATGGAGAAGAGAGCTGAACGACCGATAGCTTTCGCCTCCCGCACATTGCAGCGGAAAAGAAGTATGCGCAGATCGAGAAGGAGGGCCTGGCGGTGGTCTTTGCGGTGAAACGTTTCCACCAGTATGTGTATGGCCGCCACTTCACTATCGTGACCGATCATAAGCCTCTGCTTGGACATTTCCGAGAGGATAAGCTAATTCCGGCCATTGCTTCCGCACGGATCCAGCGCTGGGCTTTGTTGCTCGCTGCATACGAGTATTCTCTACAGCATAAACCAGGAACCCAGATAGCAAATACCGACGCCCTGAGCCAATTGCCTTTATCGACCGGCCCCATGTCGACCACCACGACCGGTGAGGTGGTTGCAACTCTCAATTTTATGGACTCCTTGCCTGTCACGGCATCACAGATCCGTGAGTGGACCCAGACGGAGCCAGTCCTGTCAAAGGTTCGGCACATAGTCTTGTATGGTGGGCAGCATAGACAGCTCCCAGGCGAGTTGCGGGCATTTTTCTCCAAGCTGTCAGAATTTAACTTGGAAGACTGTATCCCCTTGTGGGGGACGTGCGTGATTGTCCCGGAAAAAGGACAGGAGCTGATACTAAGGGACTTGCACAATGGGCATCCAGGTGTGACCAAAATGAAAATGTTGGCCTGGAGTTATGTCTGGTGGCCAGGCCTCGACGCCGACATTGATAAGATGGCCCAACACTGCTCCATTTGCCAAGAGCAACAGAAGCTTCCGCCCCTACAGCATTGAGAATGGCCAGGGCGGCCTGGAGCGTGCTTGCATGTGGATTTCACCGGCCCTTTTCAAGGATCCATGTTCCTTTTATTGAACGATGCCCAATCGAAATGGTGCATTGGATGGGAGGCATAACGCCCCATGCAATGATCGTTTGTCTTTGAGCACGCATGGCCTCCCTGAGATGCTCATCACAGACAATGGCACTCCTTTCACAAATGAGGAGTTCTCGGGGTTCATGAAGATGAATGGCACACGCAATATCCGCACCGCTCCATACCACCCGGCTTCCAATGGGTTGGCAGAGCGCGCAGTACAGACATTCAAACGAGGCCTAAAGAAACAGTCTTCCAGGTCCATGGATACTAGACTGGCTGATTTTCTGTTTCTTATAGGTCCAGTCCACATGCGGTAACTGGGGTAGATCCCGTGAAACTCCTAATGGGCCGCAGATTTCGTACCCACCTCAGCACGGTTTTTCTGGACATTATAACTTGCCTGAATATATTGGCTGGGGACTATTGGGTATCCTGAGTATGAGCTCCCCAAGAAGGAGGGCGGAGAAATCATTAGCAGTTTCACCTGCATAAATAGAGCTGGCCAGTGTGGTACCAGCTGGAGGAGAGAACAGTGGTGAAGCACTGCTACTGCTGCTGTATGTGTGTAATTGTAAATAAAGTTATTTCTTTTGACTCTACAAACTCGTGCTGGATTCTTCGTGGCCCTCTCAAAAATCGCATACTGAGCTAGGGGACAGTGAATCTCGATCTGTAAACCCACAGGACAACTGCAGGGATAGAAAAGATTTGTGCTTCAGAGAGAAGGCAGGAGCTGTTGCAGACATTGATATAGAGGGTAAAGGTGAAGAAACCAATATTTTATTGCTGTAAAACAGCAACTTGCAATACCAAACTGTTGGGAGCTGCACAGTAAATTGGTGGTAGTGATAGGGACGCTGATGGAGTTTTTGGAAAAGGTAGTACTATTTCATAGAATTTACAGTGCAGAAGGAGGCCATTCGGCCCATCAAGTCTGCACCGGCTCTTTGAAAGAGCACCCTACCCAAGGTCAACACCTCCCCCCTATCCCCACAACCCAGTAACCCCACCCAACACAGGGCAATTTTGAACACTAAGGGCAATTTATCATCGCCAATCTACCTAACCTGCACATCTTTGGACTGTGGGAGGAAACCGGAGCACCCGGAGGAAACCCACGCAGACACGGGGAGGACGTGCAGACTCCGCACAGACAGTGAACCAAGCCGGAATCGAACCTGGGACCCTGGAGCTGTGAAGCAATTGTGCTAACCACTGTGCCACCGTGCTGCCCTTACTAGTAAAGGAAAGAGGTATTAAAAACAGTAACAATCGTACAATTGCAATGTGTTCCCTCAGAACCTGCTGGAGTGGTGGATCGTTCAGGATATTCAAGCAAATTCTTCCCTCAATGCAGATAGTCAAATGAGTCAGGTTACTGCAGAATATCGAGGTTTTGTCTAGAAATGAGAAATGTTCCCTTATTCCGCCAACTAAACAAGTAAACAAATTAATATTTTGGGGGACACTGGGGAAATGCAGTCAGGAATGGTGGTGGATTTTGAGTTTCAGATCATTTAGTGAAATAGAAAGCAGGGGTGGGATTCTCCGACCCCCGCCGGGTGGGAGAATCGCCGGGGGTCGGCGTGAAAAACGCCCCCGCCGTCCTCCCAATTCTCCCGCCCCCCCAAAAACCGGCCCGGCTTGAGTCACGCCGCCCACCTCGGAGAATGGCGGGGTCCGGCGCGACTCAATGGGCGTCGGGGCCACCCGAATTCTCCGGCCCGCGATGCGCCGAAGTCCCGCCCGCCTGTAGCCGTTTCCGCCGTCGTAAATTAGAGTAGGTCCCTTACCGGTGGGACCTGACGGTGCGGGCGGCCTTCGGGGTTATTGGGGGGTCGCGGGGGCATCTGGCCCCGGGAAGTGCCCCCACGGTGGCCTGGCCCGCGGTTGGGGCCCACTGATCCGCGGGCGGGTCTGTGCTGTGGGGGCACTCTATTCCACACCAGAGGCTGTGGTCTTCCGCCATTCCCGGGGCGGAAGCGATTCCCTCTGAGCATGCGCGGGGATGACGCCAGCATGCGCTGGTGCTCCTGCGCATGCGCCAACTCGCGCCGGCCGGCGGAGGCACTTCGGCACCGGTTGCTGTGGCGCCAAGCCCCTATCCCGCGCAGCTGGCGGGTCGCCAACCACTCCGGGGCGGGCCTAGCCCCTGAAGGTGCAGAGGATTCCGCACCTTTGGGGCGCCCGACGCCAGAGTGGTTCACGCCACTCCGTCCCGCCGGGACCCCCGCCCCACCAGCTACGGGAGAATCCCGCCCCAGGTATTTGTGGGATATGGAGTCTAATCCCTTGTATGAGGTTAACGGATGAAGTGACTTAATAAACAGACTTGTTAATGTTGGAATTGTTCGCGGTTTTCCTGTTGTAGGAATAGATTTTATACTGAGTAAATTGCCTCAATTCTTGTGGCCAAACCTAAGAAGCTTATCGCTGATAAAGTGGCAGGTTTAAAAAAAATCATTTTGTTTTAGAAAATATTTTATTGAGGCATTTAAAATGTTATCACTTTTTTCAACGATAACATCCAACAGAACACACAACGAAATAACTATCATTCCCCCCGAACACAAACCCCAATCAACATGGCTTATAAAAACACACCGCCAGCCTTTCGCTGCCCTCTCACCATTGGTTTTCCTACCCTTATTTGTCACTTCCATGCCTCCCCCCCCCCCCCCCCACTGACAGTCTGACCCCGCCATGTCGCTTACCCATACCCCCCGACTTCGGAGGCTCCAAGTCCCTCCATCCCAATAAAATCTGTCTCCAGGCAAGGGAAGCGAAGGCCAAAACGTCAGCCTCTCCCACCCCTGGGCTCCCGGGTCTTCGGACACTCATAACTCCTCTCATAACCCAGCCTCTAACTGCACCCCCCCCCCCAACTCTTCTTCCCACTTTCTCTTCACCTACCCTATTGGGGCTCCCTCCCACTCCATCCGCACCTCATAGATCTCCGAGACCTCCCCCTCCCCAACTCCTGTTCTTAACATCATCTTATCCTGCAGCCCCCTTTGTGGGAGGCGTGGAAATCTCGAGACCTACCTCCGAACAAAATCCCTCACCTGCAGGTAGGTAACCTGTTCCCATCGCTGTTTAGCACAGTGCTAAATCGCTGGCTTTGAAAGCAGACCAAGGCAGGCCAGCAGCACGGTTCAATTCCCGTAACAGCCTCCCTGAACAGTCGCCGGAGTGTGGCGACTAGGAGGTTTTCACAGTAACTTCATTGAATCCTACTTGTGACAATAAGCGATTTTCATTTCATTTCATTTTCTGTCAACTCAAACTCCTCCTGCAGGCTCGGGAAACCCTCCTCGATGAAAAGGTCCCCAAATCTCTCGATCCCTGCCCGCTGCCACCTCCAGAACCCCCCATCTAGCCCCCCACAGAGCAAACCAATGGTTATCGCATATCAGTGCCCACACCGACACCCCCTCCAGTCTCATATACTGCCTCCACTGTCCCCACATCCTCAGGGCAGCGAGTCCTACTGGGCTTATGGAGTACCGAGCCGGCGAGAACGGCAGAGGTTAACAATGCCCTTTCACTTACAGGATGCCGCCTTCACCCGCTCCCATACCGACCCCTTCCCCACTGCCCATTTCCTGACCATCGATCTATTCGCAGCCCAGTAATGGTTAATAAAGTTCGGAAGAGCCAGCCCCCGCCCCCCACTCCAGCAGCACCTTCCTCACCTGCGGTGTTTTACCGGCCCCAATAAATCCCAAAATTACCGCATTCATCCTCCTGAAAAACACCTTGGGGGTAAAAATTGGGAGACACTGAAAAACAAACGGCATCCTCGGGAGGACTGTCATTTTCACAGTCTGTACCCTCCCCGCCGGAGACAGCGGGAGCACGTCCCACCTTGGACGTCCACCTTCACCTGCTCTACTCGCCTACCCAGATTCAATTTGTGGAATTGTCCCTATTCCCCTGTCACCTGGATCCCTGAGTACCTAAAGCTCCCTCCCAAAGTACCTAAAACTCACTCCCACCACCTTGAATGGCATCTACCCCAATCTCCTTCCCTGCCCCCTTGCCTGGATCGCAAAAAGCTCACATTTGCCCATGTTCAATTTATACCCCGAAAACCGGCCGAATTCCTCTAGTATCCCCATAATCCCTCCAATCCCCCCAACGGGTCTGATATATACAAGAGCAAATCGTCCGCAAAGAGCGAGATCATATGTTCCACGCTCCCCTCCTCGTACTACACCCTGCCAGACCTTCGAAGCTCGCAGCGCCATTGCCAAAGGACATCCCTGCCTTGTCCCCCGCTACAGCCTAAAATACCCCGACCTCACCCCATTTGTGCGCACATTTGCCACCAGTGCCTGATCCAGACCCAGTCCACAAATCCCTGCCCAAATCCTAACCATCCCAGGACCTCCTGTAAGTATCCCCATTTTAAAATATGTTTATTGGCATTTTCAAAGTTATGTACATTGCCGTGCGTTTTGATTTATTATACAGTGCAAAAAAACTTTTTCTTACATTTCTCTATTTTCATATTATTGCCGTCTGATACGGCGAGTCATCCCCCTCCCCCCCCCTCGTCTGTCTGGGGGGGCGTTCCCCTTCTTTTTCTCCCTCCATCGGCTTCAGCCGTGTCCTTTCTGTGGATGGGCGATTGAGGAGTTTCCCCTCTGCGCTGTTTCTCTTTGTCCCTCTCAGCCTCTCTGTCTTCTATTCCCCCCCTCTCCCCCCTACCTCTCCCCCCTGGGTTGTGCGTCCCTGACATTCCTCCTTGGCTTTCTTTCTTTTCCTTTTGTAATCCTTCCAGTTTCCCTCTCCACTGGCTGTTGTTGGCCTCGAACAGGTTTTGGAACATAAGAACATAAGAACTAGGAGCAGGAGTAGGCCATCTGGCCCCTCGAGCCTGCTCCACCATTCAATAAGATCATGGCTGATCTTTTGTGGACTCAGCTCCACTTTCCGGCCCTAACACCATACCCTTAATCCCTTTATTCTTCAAAGAACTATCTATCTTTATCTTAAAAACATTTAATGAAGGAGCCTCTACTGCTTCACTGGGCAAGGAATTCCATAGATTCACCACCCTTTGGGTGAAGAAGTTCCTCCTAAACTCAGTCCTAAATCTACTTCCCCTTATTTTGAGGCTATGCCCCCTAGTTCTGCTTTCACTCGCCAGTGGAAACAACCTGCCCACATCTATCCTATCTATTCCCTTCATAATTTTATATGTTTCTATAAGATCCCCCCTCATCCTTCTAAATTCCAACGAGTACAGTCCCAGTCTGCTCAACCTCTCCTCGTAATCCAACCCCTTCAGCTCTGGGATTAACCTAGTGAATCTCCTCTGCACACCCTCCAGTGCCAGTACGTCCTTTCTCAGGTAAGGAGACCAAAACTGAACACAATACTCCAGGTGTGGCCTCACTAACACCTTATACAATTGCAGCAGAACCTCCCTAGTCTTAAACTCCATCCCTCTAGCAATGAAGGACACAATTCCATTTGCCTTCTTAATCACCTATTGCACCTGTAAACCAACTTTTTGCGACTCATGCACTAGCACACCCAGGTCTCTCTGCACAGCAGCATGTTTTAATATTTTATCATTTAAATAATAATCCCTTTTGCTGTTATTCCTACCAAAATGGATAACCTCACATTTGTCAACATTGTATTCCATCTGCCAGACCCTAGCCCATTCACTTAGCCTATCCAAAACCCTCTGCAGACTTCCAGTATCCTCTGCACTTTTTGCTTTTCCACTCAGCTTAGTGTCGTCTGCAAACTTGGACACATTGCCCTTGATCCCCAACTCCAAATCATCTATGTAAATTGTGAACAGTTGTGGGCCCAACACTGATCCCTGAGGGACACCACTAGCTACTGATTGCCAACCAGAGAAACACCCATTAATCCCCACTCTTTGCTTTCTATTAATTAACCAATCCTCTATCCATGCTACTACTTTCCCCTTAATGCCATGCATCTTTATCTTAAGCAGCAACCTATTGTTTGGCACCTTGTCAAAGGCTTCCTGGAAATCCAGATATACCACATCCATTGGCTCCCCGTTATCTACCTCACTGGTAATGTACTCAAAAAAGTCCACTAAATAAGTTAGGCACAACCTGCCCTTTATGAACCCATGCTGCGTCTGCCCAATGGGACAATTTCCATCCAGATGCCTCGCTATTTCTTCCTTGATGATAGATTCCAGCATCTTCCCTACTACCGAAGTTAAGCTCACTGGCCTATAATTACCCGCTTTCTGCCTACCTCCTTTTTTAAACAGCGGTGTCACGTTTGCTAATTTCCAATCCGCCGGGACACCCCAGAGTCTAGTGAATTTTGGTAAATTATCACTAGTGCATTTGCAATTTCCCTAGCTATCTCTTTTAGCACTCTGGGATGCATTCCATCAGGGCCAGGAGACTTGTCTACCTTTAGCCCCATTAGCTTGCCCATCACTACCTTCTTGGTGATGACAATCCTCAAGGTCCTCACCTTTCATAGTCTCATTTCCATCAGTCACTGACATGTTATTTGTGTCTTCCACTGTGAAGACCGACCCAAAAAACCTGTTCAGTTCCTCAGCCATTTCCTCATCTCCCATTATCAAATCTCCCTTCTCATCCTCTAAAGGACCAATATTTAACCTTAGCCACTCTTTTTTGTTTTATATATTTGTAGAAACTTTTACTATCTGTTTTTATATTCTGGGCAAGTTTACTCTCATAATCTATCTTACTCTTCTTTATAGCTTTCTGTTACCCCCTAAAGATTTCCCAGTCCTCTAGTCTCGCACTAATCTTTGCTACTTTGTATGCTTTTTCCTTCAATTTGATACTCTCCCTTATTTCCTTAGATATCCACGATCGATTTTCCCTCCTTCTATCGTCCTTCCTTTTTGTTGGTATAAACCTTTGCTGAGCACTGTGAAAAATCGCTTGGAAGGTTCTCCACTGTTCAACTGTTTCACCATAAAGTCTTTGCTCCCAGTCTACCTTAGCTAGTTCTTCTCTCATCCCATTGTAATCTCCTTTGTTTAAGCACAAAACACTAGTGCTTGATTTTACCTTCTCACCTTCCATCTGTATTTAAAATTCCACCATATTGTGATCGCTCCTTCCGAGAGGATCCCTAACTATGAGATCCTGAATCAGGCCGACCAATTGCCCCCATGCAGTAAGGAAGCCTTCCTCCGACCCTCGAATGGCATATTTTATCTTCTCCAGGAGGAGAAATTCCGACAGGCCTGCCAGCCAGTCTGCAGCTGTGGGTGGTTCTGCCGATCGCCAGCCGAGCGGGATTCTCCGGCGTGCGATTCGGGAAGCGAAAGCGAGGGCGTCGGCCCTCTTCCCCCTGTGTCGCTCTGGCTGGTCCGACACCCCGAAGATCGCCACTCTCGGGCACGGCTCCACCCTCACCCCCACAACCTTAGACATTGCCTCGGAGAAGGCTGCCCAGAACCCAACAAGTCTGGGACAGGCCCAGAACGTGAGTGTGGTTGGCCGGGACCCTCTGGCACCGCTCACATTTGTCCTCCACCTCCGGAAAGAACCTGCTCATTCGGGTAAAGTGGCAGTGAAAACCACCCTAATAGCCAAATGTGAATATTGTAAAATTGACAGAGCGCATCAATATATTGAAAAAGAAAAATACTAGTTCAAGCCAAGATAAGCTCGCAGCATAGAGGCAACAATGTCAAAAGTGTGTGTGTGTGTGTGTGTTAGTGTGCGTGCCCATGTGAGTTAGTGTGTATTACTGTGCATTGTTCTAATCCCAGCTTGGGAGATAGTAACTCCTATTTGTTGTTCAGAGACAAAGATGAACAGAGTCACAGGACGGCCAATTAACTGTTAACAAAAGAATACCTTTATTAAAGAAGAAAAGATTAACTATAATGTACTGTTACCTCCCACTACACCTTCACAGATTCACAGATCTATAAGTATTACACAGGTTACAAAATATATCTTCGACTCTAATGATCTCAGTAAGTACACAGTCCATGTAAACCAACAGGTGAAATGCGATCAGACACACCACACTCTGAAACCCAGTGACAGATGTCACCCAAAACAATTTCTGTGTATTTCTCAGCAAATTCTCTCAGGTGCTTGTTATACTATGATAACTGGCTTCAATGGCTTCCACAGGAGGGTTTCCAAACTCCACTCTCGAAAAACACACTTTGAAATCTTCTCTCACACAAGACTTTCTCTCAGATGCCTTCAGCAAGGACCCACATCCAGGATTTCAACCTCTCCTTTCAGTACTCCTCTGCCCCGGATTGCCAAGTGCATTCAAACTTCCACACAATGTCTCAGCTATGCCAACTGGAAACCATTGCTTCACAGGCAGTGTTAATGTGTCACCAGCCTTAGGATGACTTCGGATGTCTCGCTTCCTACTAGCTGACATCTCCAGGTCTGCACCTTGCAGCTGTCTTTAACTTGGAACCTCTCTCTGTTCCTTTCTTTAACTTGAGTGAACAGAACTTACCCAGATTCTGGCTCTTTGATCTGTTTTCTTCAACTGCCTGTTCTTTAGTGACTGGAACTTGCTGCCTGATATTTAATTAATTGTGCTGCCTCTATGGTGATACACAACTATACTTCCCTAGCAGTGTACATAGTTATATAATAGTTGTGTGTAACGTGGCCCTGTAATCCTGTGTATTGTACTGTGTATTGTACTGTAGCTCTGTAGAGGTTCGGTCACCTGTATGTAACCTGACCTGGCCACGGAGAGCTCCGCCTTGGCCACTCCCCCGGGAGTAGGTATAAGACCTCGCTTCTGAGACCTGACCCATTTTGTCTGGGGTCGTCTGTGTTGGGTAAGCTTCCTATGTAGTGTATTAAAGCCTTGGTTAAAGTCTCACATGTCTTTGTGGTTCTTGACGCTTAGTGCATCAATTTAATACACTACAGTTATAATGGAGGCTGCTCTGAAACCCGACAAGCTCTCGCTCGACCCCCACGCTCCACGCGCGGATTACCTTTTCAACTGCTGGCTCCGGTGTTTCGAGGCCTACCTGGAAGCATCCTCTGCCTTCGCCAAAACGGACGCTGACCGACTCAACCTCCTGTGCTCACGGCTCGACTACGGGCTTTTCGACCTCATCACGGGATGAACGACCTATGCCGATGCCATTGTGAAGCTCAAAAGCCGGTATGCACGAACTGTTAATTCTATTTACGCCCGCCACGGCCTAGCCTCCCGGCACCAGCAGCCGGGTGAACCCCTATCCGTATTAGTTCGGGACCTCCGTGCCCTCGCACCCACCTGCAACGCGCTAGCAGTCTCCGCTGAGCAGAACACTGAGGCCCTGGCGCTCGATGCCTTTGTAGCCGGCATCGCTTCTGTCCCAATTCGCCAACTCCTACTGGCACAAACTACCCTGACTCTGGACACGGCAGTCACTATGGCAGAGGCCCAACAGGCAGCCTACGACAATAATGCGTCCTACACGCCTGCCCAAACTTCCTATGCGCCTGCCCACGTTCCCTACGTGGCCGCTACCTCCCAGCAACAACCCCTGCAAGTCACGGCCCACCCAGCCACACCAGCAGTACAAATAATGCCTGGGCCCCAGTGTTACTTTTGTGGCCAGGCAAAACACCCCAGGAAACGCTGCCCTGCTAGAGATGCTACCTGTTCAGCCTGTGGCAAGAAAGGCCATTTTGCAAACGTCTGCCGCTCCACCGCTGCCTCGGGGTCCAACACCGCGGCCTGCTACTCCGGGGTGCCGCCATCCTCCGTTCCCGGCTCGCTATTCGACACGTGCGACGCAGGGGCGCCGCCATCTTTGATTATCCCCGGTCCGCCGCACGTCACTTCCGGTCCGCCGCCGATCGTCGCTTCCGAGTCCGCCCTGGCGCCGCCCGGAACCTCGACTTACGCCATTTCCGGTCCACCGCCGATCGTCACTTCTGGTCCTGCGCACTCGACCAAAATGCTGCAAACAACTGAGATGCAGCCAACGACAGCAACCTGGCCTCCAACAGCAGCCTACGACGCCTGGGCACCGCCACCTTCTTCCGCAGGCCGCTCCCCGCATCCAGCACCCTTCTCCAACAGCTCCACCATCGCATCCATCGTCCTCGACCAGGACCGACCGCATCAGCTCGCCAGATCCACCATGGAGGTTCAGGTAAATCGTTTCACTGTTACCTGCCTCTTCGACAGCGGCAGCACGGAGAGCCTCCTCCACCCGGACACCGTGCGCCACTGCTCCCTCAAGGTACTACCCACGCGCAGGCATATTTTCATGGCCTCCAACTCCCAGTCGGCCGAGGTTTCGGGCTACTGCGTCGTCACCCTCTCAGTGAACGGCGCGGTGTTCCAGGATTTCAAATTCATGGTCCTCCCTCACCTCTGTGCCGCCGCGATCCTCGGCCTGGACTTCCAATGCCACCTGCGCAGCCTCACCTTGCATTTTAACGGCCCCCTCCCCCCCTCACGGTCTCCAACCCCCAGTTCTTCCCTGATACCCCCCCGGGTCCCACCTGTAGTCTCTCCACACTCAGGATCCCCCCCTTCACTGTTTGCTAATCTCACCCCCGACTGCAAGCCCGTGGCGACTAAAAGTCGGCATTACAGTTTCGGGGACCGCCGATTCATTCGAGCGGAGATTAAGCGCCTTCTCTCGGAAAAGATCATTGCTCACAGCACCAGCCCCTGGCGAGCCCAAGTGGTGGTAGTCAAGTCTAGCGAGAAACACCGCATGGTCATTGACTACAGTCAGACCATCAACCGGTACACGCTGCTTGATGCGTATCCCCTCCCCCGCATATCTGACATGGTCAACCGGATTGCACAGTACAGGGTGTTCTCCACCATAGACTTGAAATCCGCCTACCACCAGCTCCCTATCCGCCCGGAGGACCGTAACTTCACGGCCTTCGAGGCGGACGGCCGCCTCTACAACTTTCTTAGGGTACCCTTTGGCGTCACCAATGGAGTCTCGGTCTTCCAACGGGAGATGGACCGAATGGTGGACCAGAACAGACTGCGGGCTACCTTCCCGTATCTGGACAACGTCACCATCTGTGGCCACAACCAGCAGGACCATGACATCAACCTCACTAAATTCCTCCAAACTGCCAAACGCCTCAATCTCACGTACAACGAGGCAAACTGTGTTTTCGGCACCACCCGCCTCGCCATACTCGGCTAGGTGGTGGAGAACGGTGTCCTCGGCCCCTATCCCGACCATCTGCGCCCCCTTCTCGAACTCCCCATTCCCACCAGCCCCAAAGAACTGAGGCGAAGCCTCGGGTTCTTTGCCTACTATGCCCAGTGGGTGCCCGAGTACGCTGACAAGGCCCGACCCCTCCTCCGTTCCCCCTCATTCCCCCTCCCGCCCGAGGCCTGCCAGGCCTTCCACCTCCTAAAAACCGCTATCGCCAAAGCCGCCATGCATGCGGTAGACGAGTCTGCACCATTCCAAGTCGAGAGCGATGCCTCCGACTTTGCCCTGGGTGCCACCCTCAACCAGGCGGGCAGGCCCATCGCCTTCTTTTCCCGCACACTCCAAGGCCCCGAGACCCGCCACTCTTCTGTTGAGAAGGAGGCACAAGCCATAGTGGAAGCCGTCCGGCACTGGAGGCACTATCTGGCCGGAAAACCATTTACCCTCGTTACTGACCAACGATCAGTTGCGTTCATGTTCGACAACAAACAACGAGGTAAAATCAAAAATGATAAGATATTACGGTGGAGGATCGAACTCTCCACCTACAATTATACTATCTTATACCGGCCAGGTAAGCTCAATGATCCTCCTGATGCCCTGTCCCCTGGTACTTGTGCCAACGCACAGGATGACCGACTGCGGGCACTACATAATGACCTCTGTCACCCGGGCGTCAGGCAGTTCTACCACTACACCAAGGGCCACAACCTGCCCTTCTCAGTCGAGGAGGTCAAGGCCATGACTAGGGACTGCCAAGTCTGTGCGGAGTGCAAGCCGCAATTCTACAAGCCAGACAAGGCGCACCTAATCAAGGCTACCCGCCCCTTTGAACGTCTCAGCATTGACTTCAAAGGGACCCTCCCCACCCACAACCGCAACACGTACTTTCTCAATGTCATCGACGAGTACTCGCGGTTCCCCTTCGCCATTCCCTGCCCCGACACGACCTCCGCCACCGTCATCAAAGCGTTGCACGACCTCTTCATGCTGTTCGGTTATCCCAATTACATTCACAGTGACCGGGGCTCCATGAGTGAGGAGCTGCGTCGGTACCTGCTCGCCAGGGGCGTTGCCTCGAGCAGGATGACCAGTTACAACCCCCGGGGGAACGGACAGGTGGAGAGGGAGAACGCGACAGTTTGGAAGGCCGTGCTGCTAGCCCTCAAGTCCAAAGGCCTACCAGTCTCCCGTTGGCAGGAGGCCCTCCCTGCCGCAATCCACTCTATCCGGTCCCTTTTGTGTACTGCAACGAATGCTACCACTCATGAACGGATGTTTCTCTTCTCCAGAAGATCGGCATCCGTGACATCGCTTCCATCCTGGCTCCTGTCCCCGGGAGACGTCCTGCTCCGCAAGCACGTGCGGACCTCTAAGGCGGAGCCCCTGGTGGAGAGAGTCCGTCTCCTTCACGCCAACCCACAGTACGCGTACATAGCGTACCCCGACGGGCGTGACGAGACCGTCTCCATCAAGGACCCGGCCCCCTCTGGGGCCCCTGCCGGCCCCGCCCCGCAGCCTCCACCCCGCTCCCTCTCTGCTCCCGTTGATCCCTCGGTCTGTTACTACTCCGTGCCAGCCGCTGTCATCCCGCAGTTTCGCCTCGAGCCAGCCGAAGCGGTGGGGGAAGTCATGCCGCCTCGCGACCCAGCACCACCGACCGCACGGATACCGCCGGACACTACCTCAGCGCCGCAGCTCCGACGTTCAAAGAGATCGACCAAACCCATCGTTCGTCCCGACCTCTGACGACACGGAAGCTCCTGATGGACTCTGTTCGTTACTCCCTGTTTGTTCACTGTGTTTGCTACTCCATATTTTCACCCCGGACTTCCTTCTAAACAAGGGGTGAATGTGGTGATACACCACTGTACTTCCCTCGCATTGTACATAGTTATATAATAGTTGTGTGTAACGTGGCCCTGTAATCCTGTGTATTGTACTGTGCATTGTACTGTAGCTCTGTAGAGGTTCAGTCACCTGTATGTAACCTGACCTGGCCACGGAGAGCTCCGCCTTGGCCACTCCCCCGGGAGTTAGGTATAAGACACAGCTTCTGAGACCTGACCCATTTTGTCTGGGGTCGTCTGTGTCGGGTAAGCTTCCTATGTAGTGTATTAAAGCCTTGGTTAAAGTCTCACGTGTCTTTGTGGTTCTTGACGCTTAGTGCATCACTGTATTAGCAGATTCTCTGAACAGCATCTTGCTTTTGGGTGATCTGGATCCAGACTGAAAACAACTGCTTCGGATATTCAAGGTAGTTGCTAAACAACAGCTTTTTTTAATGGCTGTAATTTATTTTAAATTGTAAATGTAGTCAATGTTTAAGTAAATCTTAAACCGATAGATATGCAGGCGCCTTTGATTCAGATGAAGCGAAAGCAAAGTTTATCCATAGCACGCAAGCACAGAAACACAAATTAAGCTTAAACTTACGCCTCATTTTCAAAACCCACAATCCAATTATGAATTACTTCAACTATCTCTATTTCCTCACAGTATGTATGTGTGAGAGAGTGAGAGACAGTGTGTGTGTGTGAGTGTGTAAAAGAGAGGTTGTGTGTGTGTGTGTAAGAGAGTGCATATGTGTGACTGTGTGTGTGAATGAGTGTGGGAGTATGAGTGTGTGAAGGAGTGTGGGTATGTGTGAGAGTGAGTGAGTGTGTGTGTGTGTCTACCTCTGAGTGTGTGCCTGTGTCTGAGAATGTGTGTGTGAGAGTGTGTATGAGACTGAGTAAGTGAACTTGTATGAGAGTGAGTGAGTGGGTGTGTGTCTGTCTGTGTCAGTGTGCGAGAGAGAGTATGTCAGAGTGTGTGTGTGTGAGTGTGAGAGAGTGTGTGAGAGTGTGTGTGTGTGAGAGTGAGAGTGTGAGAGTGTGTGTGAGAGAGAGAGAGAATGTGAGAGTGTGTGTGAGAGAGTGTGTGTGAGTGTGAGA